>NW_026289903.1:0-2134 GCF_023373465.1 Oncorhynchus keta
CCGCCAGCCAGCCAGAGCCGCTAGTGCCGCTAGTCAGCTAGATCCGCTTAGAGCCGCCAGTCTGCCAGGATCAGTTAGATCCGCCAGGATCCGCCAGTCAGCCAGGATCTGCCAGAACTGCCCAGTCAGCCAGGATCTGCCAGGATCTGCCAGGACTGCCAGTCAGCCAGGATCTACCAGAGCCGCCAGTCAGCCAGGATCTGCCAGAGCCGCCAGTCAGCCAGGATCTGCCAGAGCCGCCAGTCAGCCATGATCCGCCAGTCAGCCATGATCCGCCAGTCAGCCAGGATCCGCCATTCAGCCAGGATCTGCCAGTCAGCCAGGATCCGCAAGTCTGCCAGGATCCGCCAGTCAGCCGGGATCTGCCGGAACCACCAGCCAGCCATGATCTGCTAGATTCATCAACCTGCCTGAGCTTCCTCTCAGTCAAATCAAATCAAATCAAATCAAATCAAATTTATTTATATAGCCCTTCGTACATCAGCTGATATCTCAAAGTGCTGTACAGAAACCCAGCCTAAAACCCCAAACAGCAAACAATGCAGGTGTAAATGCACGGTGGCTAGGAAAAACTCCTAGAAAGGCCAAAACCTAGGAAGAAACCTAGAGAGGAACCGGGCTATGTGGGGTGGCCAGTCCTCTTCTGGCTGTGCCGGGTAGAGATTATAACAGAACATGACCAAGATGTTCAAATGTTCATAAATGACCAGCATGGTCGAATAATAATAAGGCAGAACAGTTGAAACTGGAGCAGCAGCACAGTCAGGTGGACTGGGGACAGCAAGGAGCCTTCATGTCAGGTAGTCCTGGGGCACGGTCCTAGGGCTCAGGTCAGTTGAAACTGGAGCAGGAGCATGGCCAGGTGGACTGGGGACAGCAAGAGTCCTCATGTCAGGTAGTCCTGGGACATGGTCCTAGGGCTCAGGTCCTCCGAGAGAGAGAAAGAAAGAGAGAAGGAGAGAATTAGAGAACGCACACTTAGATTCACACAGGACACCGAATAGGACAGGAGAAGTACTCCAGATATAACAAACTGACCCTAGCCCCCGACACAAACTACTGCAGCATAAATACTGGAGGCTGAGACAGGAGGGGTCAGGAGACACTGTGGCCCCATCCGAGGACACCCCGGACAGGGCCAAACAGGAAGGATATAACCCCACCCACTTTGCCAAAGCACATCCCCCACACCACTAGAGGGATATCTTCAACCACCAACTTACCATCCTGAGACAAGGCCGAGTATAGCCCACAAAGATCTCCGCCACGGTACAACCCAAGGGGGGGCAACCCAGACAGGCCGACCACAACAGTGAATCAACCCACGCAGGTGACGCACCCCCCCCAGGGACGGCACGAGAGAGCCCCAGCAAGCCAGTGACTCAGCCCCGTAACAGGGTTAGAGGCAGAGAATCCCAGTGGAAAGAGGGGAACCGGCCAGGCAGAGACAGCAAGGGCGGTTCGTTGCTCCAGAGCCTTTCCGTTCACCTTCCCACTCCTGGGCCAGACTACACTCAATCATATGACCCACTGAAGAGATGAGTCTTCAGTAAAGACTTAAAGGTTGAGACCGAGTTTGCGTCTCTGACATGGGTAGGCAGACCGTTCCATAAAAATGGAGCTCTATAGGAGAAAGCCCTGCCTCCAGCTGTTTGCTTAGAAATTCTAGGGACAATTAGGAGGCCTGCGTCTTGTGACCGTAGCGTACGTGTAGGTATGTACGGCAGGACCAAATCAGAGAGGTAGGTAGGAGCAAGCCCATGTAATGCTTTGTAGGTTAGCAGTAAAACCTTGAAATCAGCCCTTGCTTTGACAGGAAGCCAGTGTAGAGAGGCTAGCACTGGAGTAATATGATCAAATTTTTGGTTCTAGTCAGGATTCTAGCAGCCGTATTTAGCACTAACTGAAGTTTATTTAGTGCTTTATCCGGGTAGCCGGAAAATAGAGCATTGCAGTAGTCTAACCTAGAAGTGACAAAAGCATGGATTAATTTTTCTGCATCATTTTTGGACAGAAAGTTTCTGATTTTTGCAATGTTACGTAGATGGAAAAAAGCTGTCCTCGAAATGGTCTTGATATGTTCTTCAAAAGAGAGATCAGGGTCCAGAGTAACGCCGAGGTCCTTCACAGTTTT
>NW_026289904.1:0-2984 GCF_023373465.1 Oncorhynchus keta
AAATCAAATTTTATTTGTCACATACACATGGTTAGCAGATGTTAAATGCGAGTGTAGCGAAATGCTTGTGCTTCTAGTTCGACAATGCAGTGATAACCAACAAGTAATCTAACTAAACAATTCCAAAACTACTGTCTTATACACAGTGTAAGGGGATAAAGAATATGTACATATGATATATGAATGAGTGATGGTACAGAGCAGCATACAGTAGATGGTATCGAGTACAGTATATACATATGAGATGAGTATGTAGACAAAGTAAACAAAGTGGCATAGTTAAAGTGGCTAGTGAGACATGTATTACATAAGGATGCAGTCGATGATGTAGAGTACAGTATATACGTATGCATATGAGATGAATAATGTAGGAAAGTAACATTATATAAGGTAGCATTGTTTAAAGTGGCTAGTGATATTTACATCATTTCCATCAATTCCCATTATTAAAGTGGCTGAGTTGGGTCAGTGTCAATGACAGTGTAGGTTGGCAGCAGCCACTCAATGCTAGTGGGTGGCTGTTTAACAGTCTGATGGCCTTGAGATAGAAGCTGTTTTTCAGTCTCTCGGTCCCAGCTTTGATGCACCTGTACTGACCTCGCCTTCTGATGATAGCGGGTGAACAGGCAGTGGTTCGGTGGTTGATGTCCTTGATGATCTTTATGGCCTTCCTGTAACATCGGGTGGTGTAGGTGTCCTGGAGGGCAGGTAGTTTGCCCCCGGTGATGCGTTGTGCAGACCTCACTACCTCTGGAGAGCCTTACGGTTGAGGGCGGAGCAGTTGCCGCACCAGGCGGTGATACAGCCCGCCAGGATGCTGCCTCGATTGTGCATCTGTAGAAGTTTGTGAGTGCTTTGGTGACAAGCCGAATTTCTTCAGCCTCCTGAGGCTGAAGAGGCGCTGCTGCGCTTCTTCACGACGCTGTCAGTGTGAGTGGACCAATTCAGTTTGTCTGTGATGTATGCCGAGGAACTTAAACTTGCTACCCTCTCCACTACTGTTCCATCGATGTGGATAGGGGGTGTTCCTCTGCTGTTTCCTGAAGTCCACAATCATCTCCTTAGTTTTGCTGACGTTGAGTGTGAGGTTATTTTCCTGACACCACACTCCGAGGCCCTCACCTCCTCCCTGTAGGCCGTCTCTGTCGTTGTTGGTAATCAAGCCTACCACTGTTGTGTCGTCCGCAAACTTGATGATTGAGTTGAGGCGTGCGTGGCCACGCAGTCGTGGGGTGAACAGGGAGTACAGGAGAGGGCTCAGAACGCACCTTGTGGGGCCCCCGTGTTGAGGATCAGCGGGGAGGAGATGTTGTTGCCTCACCCTCACCACCTGGGGGCGGCCCGTCAGGAAGTCCAGTACCCAGTTGCACAGGGCGGGGCCGAGACCCAGGGTCTCGAGCTTGATGACGAGTTTGGAGGGTACTATGGTGTTGAATGCCGAGCTGTAGTCGATGAACAGCATTCTCACATAGGTATTCCTCTTGTCCAGGTGGGTTAGGCAGTGTGCAGTGGTTGAGATTGCATCGTCTGTGGACCTATTTGGTAAGCAAATTGAGTGGGTCTAGGGTGCCAGGTAGGGTGGAGGTGATATGGTCCTTGACTAGTCTCTCAAAGCACTTCATGATGACGGAAGTAGAGTGCTACGGGCATTAGACGTTTAGCTCAAATTACCTTAGCTTTCTGGGAACAGGAACAATGGTGGCCCTCTTGAAGCATGTGGGAACAGCAGACTGGTATAGGGATTGATTGAATATGTCCGTAAACACACCTGGCCAGCTGGTTGCGCATGCTCTGAGGGCGCGGCTGGGGATGCCGTCTGGGCCTGCAGCCTTGCGAGGGTTAACACGTTTAAATGTCTTACCACCTCGCTGCAGTGAAGGAGAGACCGCATGTTTTCGTTCAGGCCGTGTCAGTGGCACTGTATTGTCCTCAAAGCGGGCAAAAAGTTATTTAGTCTGCCTGGGAGCAAGACATCCTGGTCCGTGACTGGGCTGGGTTTCTTCTTGTAGTCCGTGATTGACTGTAGACCCTGCCACATGCCTCTGTGTCTGAGCCATTGAATTGAGATTCCACTTTGTCTCTGTACTGACGCTTAGCTTGTTTAATAGCCTTATGTGGAGGGAATAGCTGCATTGTTTATATTCGGACATGTTACCAGACACCTTGCCCTGATTAAAAGCAGTGGTTCACGCTTTCAGTTTCACGCGAATGCCATCAATCTGGTTTTCGGTTAGGGAATGTTTTATCGTTGCGGGGAACGACATCTTCAACACGTTTAATGAACTCGCACACCGAATCAGCGTAGATCAATATTTTTATCTGACGCAATGTCTGAAACATGTCCCAGTCCACGTGATGGAAGCAGTCTTGGGAGTGTGGAGTCAGCACGGTCGGACCAAGCGTTGGACAGACCTCAGCGTGGGAGCCTCTTGTTTGGTTTCTGCCTGTAGGCAGGGATCAGCAAAATGGAGTCGTGGGTCAGCTTTCCGAAAGGGGGCGGGGCAGGGCCTTATATGCCTCGCGGAAGTTAGAGTAACAATGATCCAAGGTTTTACCACCCCTGGTTACATATGCAAATCGATATGCTGATGGGGAAAATTTAGGAGTCTTATTTTCAGATTAGCTTTGTTAAAGTCCCCAGCTACAATGAATGCAGCCTCCCGGATAAATGGTTTCCAGTTTGCAAAAGAGATTAAATAAAGTTTGTTCAGAGCCATCGATGTGTCTGCTTGGGGATATATACGGCTGTGATTATAATCGAAGAGAATTCTCTTGGAAGATAATCACGGTCTACATTTGATTGTGAGGAATTCTAAATCAGGTGAACAGAAGGATTTGAGTTCCTGTATGTTTCCCCTTCATCACACCATGTCTCGTTAGTATGAGGCATACGCCCGCCACTCTTCTTACCAGAAAGATGTTTGTTTCTGCCGGCGCGATGCGTGGAGAAACCGCTGGCTGCACCGCATCGGATGGCGTCTTCC
>NW_026289905.1:0-7500 GCF_023373465.1 Oncorhynchus keta
CAAGTCCGTTTCATTCACCAGATCTCAACCCCATTGAAAATGTATGGGGATTCTGGAACAGGGGCTGATATCAGCGTTTTCCATCAACAAAAACACCAAATGATGGAATTTCTATAGAATATACATCGCCTCGTGATCAATTTGATCGCTTATTAACGTGTACTAATACCTAAAGTTGCATTACAAAAGTATTTCGAAGTGTTTTGTGAAAGTTTATCGTCGACTTTTTTATTTTTAAAAATGACGTTACGTTATAAGACGCTATTTTTTTCCGTTGATCACAGTCTTCATAGATCGATATCTAGGCTATATATGGACCGATTTAATCGAGAAAAAAAAATACCCAATATTGATTATGGGACATCTAGGAGTGCCAACAAAGAAGATGGTCAAAGGTAATGAATGTTTTATATTTTATTTGTGCGGTTTGTGTAGCGCCGAGTATGCTAATTATTTTGTTTACGTCCCCTGCGGGTCTTTTGGGGTGTTACATGCTATCAGATAATAGCTTCTCATGCTTTCACCGAAAAGTATTTTAAAAATCTGACTTGTTGCCTGGATTCACAACGAGTGTAGCTTTAATTCAATACCCTGCATGTGTATTTTAATGAATGTTTGAGTTTTAACTAGTACTATTAGCATTTAGCGTAGCGCATTTTCATTTCCAGATGTCTAGATGGGACGCCTGCGTGTCAGGTAGGAGCAAGTGGTTAAGACACCAACAATTCTGAGATTTCCATCCCCAACTATAACACTTTCCGTCAAGATAGAACTGCCAAAGGGGGAGGAGTTGCAATCTACTGCAGAGAGAAGTTCTGTCATACTTTCCAGGTCTGTGCCCAAACTGTTCGAACTTCTAATTTAAAAATGAATCTCTCCAGAAATAAGTCTCTCACTGTTGCTACCGACCCCCTCAGCTCCCAGCTGTGCCCTGGACACCATTTGTGAATTGATCGCCCCCATCTAGTTTAGTTTAGTCACCCATGTTAGGTGACCTAAACTGGGATATGCTTAACACCCCGGCAGTCCTACAATCTAAGCTAGATGCCCTCAATCTCACACAAATCATCAAGGAACCCACCAGGTACAACCCTAAATCCGTAAACATGGGCAACCTAATTGACATTATCCTTACCAACTCTAAATACACCTCTGCTGTCTTCAATCAGGATCTCAGCGATCATTGCCTCATTGCTTGTATCCTCTACGGGTCCGCGGTCAAACGACCACCCCTCATCACTGTCAAACGCTAAAAACACTTAAACACTAAAACTAAAACACTTCTGCGAGCTATGTGCCTTTCTTTCTTTCTTGTTCTTTTTAATTTCTCCCCAATTTCCAATTGTTTTTCGTAGCTACTATCTCATCGCTACAACTCCCGTACGGGCTCGGGAGAGATGAAGGTTAAAAGTCATGCGTCCTCCGATACAAAACCCAACCAAGCCGCACTGCTTCTTAACACAGTGAGCATCCAACCCAGAAGCCAGCCGCACCAATGTGTCGGAGGAAACACCGTGCACCTGGCAACCTTGGTTAGCGCGCACTGCGCCCGGCCCGCCACAGGAGTCACTGGTGCGCGATGAGACAAGGACATCCCTACCGTCCATGCACTCCCTAACCCGGACAACGCTAGGCCAATTGTGCGTCGCCCCACGGACCTCGCGGTCGCGGCCGGTTACGACAGAACCTGGGCGCGAACCCAGAGTCTCTGATGGCACAGCTGCCGCTGCTGTACAGCGCCCTTAACTACTGCGCACGAGCAGGCCTTTCTAATCGACCTGGCCCGGGTATCCTGGAAGGATATTGACCTCATCCCGTCAGTTGAGGATGCCTGGTCATTCTTTAAAACTTCTTGTAACTAGGAGGCAGTATTTTAATTTTTGGAAAATAACATTCACAGAGTAAACGGGCTATTTTGTCAGGACAAGATGCTAGAATATGCATATAATTGACAGTGTAGGATAGAAAACACTAATGTTTCCAAAACTGTACAAATATTGTCTGTGAGTATAACAGAACTGATATTGCAGGCGGAAGCAATCCAATCCAATCCAAATTCAAGTGACTCATGTTGCGTTCCGATGCTATTGAGCAGTGAATTTACATTACATTTAAGTCATTAAGCAGACGCTCTTATCCAGAGCGACTTACAAATTGGTGCATTCACCTTATGACATCCAGTGGAACAGCCACTTTACAATAGTGCATCTAAATCTTTTAAGGGGGCCATCAGGGGGTGAGAAGGATTACTTTATCCTATCCTAGGTATTCCTTAAAGAGGTGGGTTTCAGGTGTCTCCGGAAGGTGGTGATTGACTCCGCTGTCCTGGCGTCGTGAGGGAGTTTGTTCCACCATTGGGGGCCAGAGCACCGAACAGTTTTGACTGGGCTGAGCGGGAACTGTACTTCCTCAGTGGTAGGGAGGCGAGCAGGCCAGAGGTGGATGAACGAGTGCCCTTGTTTGGGTGTAGGGCCTGATCAGAGCCTGGAGGTACTGAGGTGCCGTTCCCTCACAGCTCCATAGGCAAGCACCATGGTCTTGTAGCGGATGCGAAGCTTCAACTGGAAGCCAGTGAGGAGAGCGGAGGGAGCGGGGTGACGTGAGAGAACTTGGGAAGGTTGAACACCAGACGGGCTGCGGCGTTCTGGATGAGTTGTAGGGGTTTAATGGCACAGGCAGGGAGCCCAGCCAACAGCGAGTTGCAGTAATCCAGACGGGAGATGACAAGTGCCTGGATTAGGACCTGCGCCGCTTCCTGTGTGAGGCAGGGTCGTACTCTGCGGATGTTGTAGAGCATGAACCTACAGGAACGGGCCACCGCCTTGATGTTAGTTGAGAACGACAGGGTGTTGTCCAGGATCACGCCAAGGTTCTTAGCGCTCTGGGAGGAGGACACAATGGAGTTGTCAACCGTGATGGATCGTGATCATGGAACGGGCAGTCCTTCCCGGGAGGAAGAGCAGCTCGGTCTTGCCGAGGTTCAGCTTGAGGTGGTGATCCGTCATCCACACTGATATGTCTGCCAGACATGCAGAGATGCGATTCGCCACCTGGTCATCAGAAGGGGGAAAGGAGAAGATTAATTGTGTGTCGTCTGCATAGCAATGATAGGAGAGACCATGTGAGGTTATGACAGAGCCAAGTGACTTGGTGTATAGCGAGAATAGGAGAGGGCCTAGAACAGAGCCCTGGGGGACACCAGTGGTGAGAGCGCGTGGTGAGGAGACAGATTCTCGCCACGCCACCTGGTAGGAGCGACCTGTCAGGTAGGACGCAATCCAAGCGTGGGCCGCGCCGGAGATGCCCAACTCGGGAGAGAGTGGAGAGGAGGATCTGATGGTTCACAGTATCGAAGGCAGCCGATAGGTTGGTCTAGAAACCATCATTACACTCTCCTCACAACCATCATTACACTCTCCTCACAACCATCATTCCACTCTCCTCACAACCATCATTACACTCTCCTCACAACCATCATTACACTCTCCTCACAACCATCATTACACTCTCCTAACAAACCATCATTACACTCTCCTAACAAACCATCATTACCCTCTCCTCACAACCATCATTACCCTCTCCTCACAACCATCATTACCCTCTCTCACAACCATCATTCCACTCTCCTCACAACCATCATTACACTCTCCTCACAACCATCATTACACTCTCCTCACAACCATCATTACACTCTCCTCACAACCATCATTACATAACAACCATCATTACACTCTCCTAACAACCATCATTACACTCTCCTCACAACCATAATTGCACTCTCCTCACAACCATCATTACCCTCTCCTCACAACCATCATTACACTCTCCTCACAACCATCATTACCCTCTCCTCACAACCATCATTACACTCTCCTCACAACCATCATTACACTCTCCTCACAACCATCATTCCACTCTCCTCACAACCATCATTACACTCTCCTAACAACCATCATTACACTCTCCTCACAACCATCATTACACTCTCCTCACAACCATCATTACACTCTCCTCACAACCATCATTACACTCTCCTAACAACCATCATTACACTCTCCTAACAACCATCATTACACTCTCCTCACAACCATAATTGCACTCTCCTCACAACCATCATTACACTCTCCTCACAACCATCATTACACTCTCCTCACAACCATCATTACACTCTCCTAACAACCATCATTACACTCTCCTCACAACCATCATTACACTCTCCTCACAACCATCATTACACTCTCCTCACAACCATCATTACACTCTCCTCACAACCATCATTACACTCTCCTCACAACCATCATTACACTCTCCTCACAACCATCATTACACTCTCCTAACAACCATCATTACACTCTCCTCACAACCATAATTGCACTCTCCTCACAACCATCATTACACTCTCCTCACAACCATCATTACACTCTCCTAACAACCATCATTACACTCTCCTCACAACCATAATTGCACTCTCCTCACAACCATCATTACACTCTCCTAACAACCATCATTACCCTCTCCTAACAACCATCATTACACTCTCCTCACAACCATCATTACACTCTCCTAACAACCATCATTACACTCTCCTCACAACCATAATTGCACTCTCCTCACAACCATAATTACACTCTCCTCACAACCATCATTACACTCTCCTAACAACCATCATTACACTCTCCTCACAACCATAATTGCACTCTCCTCACAACCATCATTACACTCTCCTCACAACCACCATTACACTCTCCTCACAACCATCATTACACTCTCCTCACAACCATAATTGCACTCTCCTCACAACCATCATTGCACTCTCCTCACAACCACCATTACACTCTCCTCACAACCATCATTACACTCTCCTCACAACCATAATTGCACTCTCCTCACAACCATCATTACACTCTCCTAACAACCATCATTACACTCTCCTAACAACCATCATTACACTCTCCTCACAACCATCATTGCATTCTCCTCACAACCATCATTACACTCTCCTCACAACCATAATTGCACTCTCCTCACAACCATCATTACACTCTCCTAACAACCATCATTACACTCTCCTAACAACCATCATTACACTCTCCTAACAACCATCATTGCACTCTCCTAACAACCATCATTACCCTCTCCTAACAACCATCATTGCACTCTCCTCACAACCATCATTACACTCTCCTAACAACCATCATTACACTCTCCTCACAACCATCATTACACTCTCCTCACAACCATCAGTACACTCTCCTAACAACCATCATTACACTCTCCTCACAACCATCATTACACTCTCCTCACAACCATCATTACACTCTCCTCACAACCATCATTACCCTCTCCTAACAACCATCATTGCCCTCTCCTCACAACCATCAGTACACTCTCCTAACAACCATCATTACACTCTCCTCACAACCATCATTACACTCTCCTCACAACCATCATTACACTCCTCACAACCATCATTACACTCTCCCAACAACCATCATTACACTCTCCTCACAACCATCATTACACTCTCCTCACAACCATCATTACACTCTCCTCACAACCATCATTACACTCTCCTAACAACCATCATTACACTCTCCTCACAACCATCATTACACTCTCCTCACAACCATCATTACACTCTCCTCACAACCATCATTACACTCTCCTAACAACCATCATTACACTCTCCTCACAACCATCATTACACTCTCCTCACAACCATCATTACACTCTCCTCACAACCATCATTACACTCTCCTAACAACCATCATTACCCTCTCCTCACAACCATCATTACACTCTCCTCACAACCATCATTACACTCTCCTAACAACCATCATTACACTCTCCTCACAACCATCATTACACTCTCCTCACAACCATCATTACCCTCTCCCAACAACCATCATTACCCTCTCCTCACAACCATCATTACCCTCTCCTCACAACCATCAGTACACTCTCCTAACAACCATCATTACACTTCCTCCTCACAACCATCATTACACTCTCCTCACAACCATCATTACACTCTCCTAACAACCATCATTACACTCTCCTAACAACCATCATTACACTCTCCTCACAACCATCATTACACTCTCCTCACAACCATCATTACACTCTCCTCACAACCATCATTACACTCTCCTAACAACCATCATTACACTCTCCTCACAACCATCATTACACTCTCCTCACAACCATCATTACCCTCTCCTAACAACCATCATTGCCCTCTCCTCACAACCATCAGTACACTCTCCTAACAACCATCATTACACTCTCCTAACAACCATCATTACACTCTCCTAACAACCATCATTACACTCTCCTAACAACCATCATTACACTCTCCTAACAACCATCATTACACTCTCCTAACAACCATCATTACACTCTCCTAACAACCATCATTACCCTCTCCTCACAACCATCATTACACTCTCCTAACAACCATCATTACACTCTCCTAACAACCATCATTACACTCTCTAACAACCATCATTACACTCTCCTAACAACCATCATTACACTCTCCTCACAACCATCATTACACTCTCCTAACAACCATCATTACCCTCTCCCAACAACCATCATTACACTCTCCTCACAACCATCATTACACTCTCCTCACAACCATCATTACACTCTCCTAACAACCATCATTACACTCTCCTCACAACCATCATTACACTCTCCTAACAAACCATCATTACACTCTCCTAACAACCATCATTACACTCTCCTCACAACCATCATTACCCTCTCCTCACAACCATCATTACACTCTCCTCACAACCATCATTACCCTCTCCCAACAACCATCATTACCCTCTCCTCACAACCATCATTACACTCTCCTCACAACCATCATTACACTCTCCTCACAACCATCATTACCCTCTCCTCACAACCATCATTACCCTCTCCCAACAACCATCATTACCCTCTCCTCACAACGATCATTACACTGTTGGTGATCAGGCCCTATTACGGTTGGTGATCAGGCCCTACCACGGTTGGTGATTAGGCCCTACCACTGTTGGTGATCAGGCCCTACCACGGTTGGTGATCAGGCCCTACCACTGTTGGTGATCAGGCCCTACCACTGTTGGTGATCAGGCCCTACCACGGTTGGTGATCAGGCCCTACCACGGTTGGTGATCAGGCCCTACCACTGTTGGTGATCAGGCCCTACCACTGTTGGTGATCAGGCCCTACCACTGTTGGTGATCAGGCCCTACCACTGTTGGTGATCAGGCCCTACCACTGTTGGTGATCAGGCCCTACCACTGTTGGTGATCAGGCCCTACCACTGTTGGTGATCAGGCCCTACCACTGTTGGTGATCAGGCCCTACCACTGTTGGTGATCAGGCCCTACCACGGTTGGTGATCAGGCCCTACCACGGTTGGTGATCAGACCCTACCACTGTTGGTGATCAGGCCTACCACTGTTGGTGATCAGGCCCCTACCACGGTTGGTGATCAGGCCCTAC
>NW_026289906.1:0-127058 GCF_023373465.1 Oncorhynchus keta
GAATTTAGGTAGACTTGTTCTCAAATTTGCTTTGTTAAAATCCCCAGCTACAATAAATGCAGCCTCAGGATATATGGTTTCCAGTTTACATAGTTCCCGTGATGTCCGCCTTGCTGTCTGCTTGAGGGGGAATCTACACAGCTGTCCGCCTTGCTGTCTGCTTGAGGGGGAATCTACACAGCAGTTCCGTGATGTCCGCCTTGCTGTCTGCTTGAGGGGAATCTACACAGCTGTCCGCCTTGCTGTCTGTGAGGGGAGCTGTCCGCCTTGCTGTCTGCTGAGGGGGAATCTACACAGCTGTCAAGGGGGAATCTACACATCTTCCAGAATAGAATTCTCTTGGTAGGTAAAATGGCCGGCATTTGATTGTCTGAATTTGGGTGAAGCAGAAGGACTTGAGTTTCTGAACGTTATGATTACACAGCTCCAATCCTTGAGTTAATCACACAAAGAATACACCCAAACCGTTCTTCTTCTTGCCAGACAGGTGTTCATCTTTGTCGGCGCTGAACATTTGCTCCATGCATGGAGAAGCTACCAGTGGCTGAACTCTGATTCCCAACAACATATGTTTCAGTGAAGCACAGAATGTTACAATCTGGCTGATGTCTCTATTAGCATTTATGACCATTTGAACATCTGTGGCCATGCTTCTGTTATAATCTCCACTACCTCCCCAACTGTAGCCAGAGATTAACTGGCCACCCCATTCATTTTTACTCTCCTTCCAGACCCATATCAAACATCTCCAATCCAAAGTTAAATCTAGAATTGGCTTCCTATTTGCCTTTAAAGCATCCTTCACTCATGCTGCCAAACATTGGATAGTAGTATACTCAGGAGCGGTGGGCGATGTGCACATCTACAGAGCCTGACCAGGTGGCCGCTTCGTCTGCCCCTTCTGCCGTTGTTTTGGGTCGACTACTGGAATCCATTGTCCTGGGTGGAGGTCCAAACAGAGGATCCGATTCAGGAAATGTTCTATTTCTGGTCATAATGTTGGTAAGTTGACGTTGCTCTTATATCCAATAGTTCTTCCCGGCTGTATGTAACAACACTTAAGATTTGCTGTGGTAAATAAATAAATATAAAAAAACGAAATACTGCCGGGATAATAGTTTCCTAAGAGAAAAGAGGTGCCCATCTCTGTCGGCGCCATCTTGTGTTAATTATGGGGTGTAGATTGATAAGGACATGTTTTATTTGATCAATTTTATAGTAAGGCTGTAATGTAAACAAATGTGGAAAAGGTGTGACTTCAAACGTTTGGGGTCACTTAGAAATGTCCTGTACAGACCACCACTCAAATCAAAATCCACACAGACTGGTACTGTACAGACCACCACTCAAATCACATCCACACAGACTGGTACTGTACACCAAACCACCACTGTCACCAACTCACATCCACACACTGGTACTGTACTGACCACCACTCAAATATCCACACAGACTGTACAGACCACCACCAAATCACTCAAATCAAATCCACAAATTCCACACAGACTGGTACAGACTGTACAGACCACCACTCAAATCACATCCACACAGACTGGTACTACAGACCACCACTCAAATCAAAATCCACACAGACTGGTAGTACAGACCACCACAAATCAAATCAGACCACCATCAAATCATCCACACAGACTGGTACTGTACAGACCACCACCTCAAATCACATCCACACAGACTGGTACTGTACAGACCACCACTCAAATCACATCCACACAGACTGGTACTGTACAGACCACCACTCAAATCACATCCACACAGACTGGTACTGTACAGACCACCACTCAACATCACATCCATCCACACAGACTGGTACTGTACAGACCAGACCATTCAAATCACATCCACACAGACTGGTCCACCACTTCACATCCACACCTGGTACAGACCACCAATGTGACAGACCACCACTCAAATAAATCCACACAGACTGGTACTGTACAGACCACCACTCAAATCACATCCACACAGACTGGTACTGTACAGACCACCACTCAAATCAACACCACACTGGTACTGTGACCTGACTGGTTCCACACAGACTGGTACTGTACAGACCACCACTCAAATCACATCCACACAGACTGGTACTGTACAGACCACCACTCAAATCACATCCACACAGACTGGTACTGTACAGACTGTACAGACCACCACTCAAATCACATCCACACAGACTGGTACTGTACAGACCACCACTCAAATCACATCCACACAGACTGGTTTTGTACAGACTGTACAGACCACTCAAATCACATCCACACAGACTGGTACTGTACAGACCACAGATCCCACCACTGTACAACCATCACAGACTCTGGAACACAAACAAAAGACTGGTAGACCACCACTCAAATCACATCCACACAGGCCACCACCATCAAATCAAAATCAACACAGACAAATCCAAAATCCACACAGACTTACTGGTCAAACAAAATGTACTGTACAGACCACCACTCCAAATCAAATCCATACAGACTGGTGTGTACAGACCACCAGCTAATCCAAGTCAAATCCATCCACACAGACTGGTACTGTACAGACCTGTGTTCAAAAATGGCAACTCAAATCTAATCCACACAGTACTGAGTCAAACAAAATGACTACAGACCACCACTCAAATCACCACATGTTCCACAGACTGGTACTGTACAGACCACCACTCAAATCAAAATCCACACAGACTGGTACTGTACAGACCACCACTCAAATCAAAATCTGGTACTGTACAGACCACATCAAATGGCACAGACTGGTACTGTACAGACCAGTCAAATCAAAATCCACACAGACTGGTACTGTACAGACCACCACAAATCAAATCACATACAGACCACCACTAATCACATCCACACCAGACTGGTACTGACCACCACTCAAATCACATCCACACAGACTGGTACTGTACAGACCACCACTCAAATCAAAATCCACACAGACTGGTACTGTACAGACCACCACTCAAATCCACAGACCACCATCATTCAAAAGTTTACAGGTCCACACAGACTTAGAAATGTCCTGTGTTGAAAGAAATGTCCTTGTTGCACATTTTCTGCCCATTTAAAATAACATGAAATTGATCAGAAATACAGTGTAGACGTTGTTAATGCTGTAAATGACTATTGTTCCAATGGCACGTTTATAGAAATCTAGAGGATTTTATTTATGGTTCCAAATATCTACAGAGGCTCATTATCAGCAACCATCACTCCTGTGTTCCAATGGCACATTGTGTTAGCTAATCCAAGTACAGAGGTCCATTATCAGCAACCATCACTCCTGTGTTCCAATGGCACGTTGTGTTAGCTAATACAAGTACAGAGGCCCATTATCAGCAACCATCACTCCTGTGTTCCAATGGCACGTTGTGTTAGCTAATACAAGTACAGAGGCCCATTATCAGCAACCATCACTCCTGTGTTCCAATGGCACGTTGTGTTAGCTAATCCAAGTACAGAGGTCCATTATCAGCAACCATCACTCCTGTGTTCCAATGGCACGTTGTGTTACAGAGGCTAATCAGCAACCATCAGTACAGAGGTCCATTATCAGCAACCATGGCACGTTCCTGTGTTCCAACTCCTGTGGCACGTTGTGTTAGCTAATCCAAGTACAGAGAGCAACCATCACTCCTGTGTTCCCATTATCAGAGTCCATTATCACCATCACTCCTGTGTTCCAATGGCACGTCCATTATTGTGTTAGCTAATCAGAGTTTATCATTTTAAAAGGCTAATTGATCATTAGAAAACCCTGTTTATGTTGGCACAGCTGAAAACTGTTGATCTGATTAAAGAAGCAATAAAACTGGCCTTCATTAGACTAGTTGAGTATCTGGAGGGTCAGCATTCGTGGGTTAGATTACAGGCTCAAAATGTCCAGAAACAAAGACCTTTCTTCTGAAACTCGTCAGTCTATTCTTGTTCTGAGAAATGAAGGCTGTTCCCATGTGAGAAATTGCCAAGAAAACTGAAGATCTCGTACAACGCTGTGTACTCCCTTCACAGAACAGCGCAAACTGGCTCTAACCAGAACAGAAAGAGGTGTGGGAGGCCCCGGTGCACAACTGAGCAAGAGGACAAGTACATTAGAGTGTCTAGTTTGAGAAACAGACGCCTCACGAGTCCTCAACTGGCAGCTTCATTAAATAGTACCCGCAAAACACCAGTCTCAACGTCAACAGTGAAGAGGCGACTCCGCAGTGCTGGCCTTCTAGGCAGAGTTGCTTCATTAAAAGAAAATGCCATATCTCAGACTGGCCAATAAACATAAAATATTCAGATGGGTTAAATAACAGACACTGGACAGAGGAAGATTGGAAAAAAGTGTTTTGGACAGATGAATCTAAGTTTGAGGTGTTCGGATCATAAAGAAGAACATTCGTGACAAGCAGAAAGATGCCTGAGGAGTGAACCATCTGTCAAGCATGGTGGAGGCAATGTGATGGTCTGGGGATGCTTTGGTGGTGGTAAAGTGGGAGATTTATACAGGGTAAAAGGGATCTTGAAGAAGGAAGGTTATCACTCCATTTTGCAACGCCATGCCATACCCTCTGGACGGCGCTTAATTGGAGCCAATTTCCTTCTACAACAGGACAATGACCCAAAGCACAGCTCTAAACTATGCAAGAACTATTTAGGGAAGAAGCAGTCAGCTGGTATTCTGTCTTTAATGGAGTCACAGATCTCAACCCTATTGAGCTGTTGTGGGAGCAGCTTGACCGTATGGTAAGTAAGAAGTGCCCATCAAGCCAATCCAACTTGTGGGAGGTGCTTCAGGAAGCATGGGGTGAAATCTCTTCAGATTACCTCAACAAATTGACAACTGGAACGCCAAAGGTCTGCAAGGCTGTAATGGAGGATTCTTTGACGAAAGCAAAGTTTGAAGGACACAATTATTATTTCATTTTAAAATCATTATTTATAACCTCGTCAACGTCTTCACTATATTTCCTGTTAATTTTGCAACTCATTTCATGTATGTTTTCATGGAAAACAAGGACATTTTTAAGTGACGCCAAAAGTTTGAACGGCAGTGTATATATATATATACTTCTTACGAACAGAAACTTTGAATGTTTGTATGCATATAAAAAGTGTGATTTTTGTAACAATCCTGCGAGCGTCGTACTCACACCCACAGGACATAACCCTTGATAAATACTAATCGTTCTCAGCATCAGTGTCAACATCAGCATCAGTGTCAGCATCAGCATCAGTGTCAGCATCAGCATCAGTGTCAGCATCAGCATCAGTGTCAACATCAGCATCAGTGCCCAGCATCAGAGGTGCCAGTGTCAGAGACGGAGCCCAGACTCAGCATCAGTGTCAGCAGACAGTGTCAGCATCAGCATCAGTGTCAGCATCAGCATCAGTGTCAGCATGCCTGTGTCAGCATCAGGTCCATGACTTTGACTATTTCAAAATAGGCCCTAATGAACCAGGTATCTGGTCAGAGACGGAGGCCCAGACTGAAGTAAATGCCTGGCGGGAATAACCTGAAGTAAGGTACCATGAAATACGGAGGCACAACCAAAAAGGTGCTAAGAAAAACACTTTGCCCAGACTGAAGTAGAGGTGCCAGTGTCAGAGACGGAGGCCCAGACTGAAGTAGAGGTGCCAGTGTCAGAGACGGAGGCCCAGACTGAAGTAGAGGTGCCAGTGTCAGAGACGGAGGCCCAGACTGAAGTAGAGGTGCCTGTGTCAGAGACGGAGGCTCAGACTGAAGTAGAGGTGCCAGTGTCAGAGACGGAGGCCCAGACTGAAGTAGAGGTGCCTGTGTCAGAGACGGAGGCCCAGACTGAAGTAGAGGTGCCAGTGTCAGAGACGGAGGCCCAGACTGAAGTAGAGGTGCCAGTGTCAGAGACGGAGGCCCAGACTGAAGTAGAGGTGCCTGTGTCAGAGACGGAGGCCCAGACTGAAGTAGAGGTGCCAGTGTCAGAGACGGAGGCTCAGACTGAAGTAGAGGTGCCAGTGTCAGAGACGGAGGCTCAGACTGAAGTAGAGGTGCCAGTGTCAGAGACGGAGGCTCAGACTGAAGTAGAGGTGCCAGTGTCAGAGACGGAGGCTCAGACTGAAGTAGAGGTGCCAGTGTCAGAGACGGAGGCTCAGACTGAAGTAGAGGTGCCAGTGTCAGAGACTGAGGCCCAGACTGAAGTAGAGGTGCCTGTGTCAGAGACGGAGGCCCAGACTGAAGTAGAGGTGCCAGTGTCAGAGACGGAGGCCCAGACTGAAGTAGAGGTGCCTGTGTCAGAGACGGAGGCCCAGACTGAAGTAGAGGTGCCTGTGTCAGAGACGGAGGCCCAGACTGAAGTAGAGGTGTCAGAGACGGAGGCCCAGACTGAAGTAGAGGTGCCAGTGTCAGAGACGGAGGCTCAGACTGAAGTAGAGGTGCCAGTGTCAGAGACGGAGGCCCAGACTGAAGTAGAGGTGCCAGTGTCAGAGACGGAGGCCCAGACTGAAGTAGAGGTGCCAGTGTCAGAGACGGAGGACCAGACTGAAGTAGAGGTGCCTGTGTCAGAGACGGAGGCCCAGACTGAAGTAGAGGTGCCTGTGTCAGAGACGGAGGCCCAGACTGAAGTAGAGGTGCCAGTGTCAGAGACGGAGGCCCAGACTGAAGTAGAGGTGCCTGTGTCAGAGACGGAGGCCCAGACTGAAGTAGAGGTGCCAGTGTCAGAGACGGAGGCCCAGACTGAAGTAGAGGTGCCAGTGTCAGAGACGGAGGCCCAGACTGAAGTAGAGGTGCCTGTGTCAGAGACGGAGGCCCAGACTGAAGTAGAGGTGCCAGTGTCAGAGACGGAGGCCCAGACTGAAGTAGAGGTGCCAGTGTCAGAGACAGAGGCCCAGACTGAAGTAGAGGTGCCAGTGTCAGAGAATGTCAGACTGAAGTAGGGTGCCTGTGTCAGAGACGGAGGCCCAGGTTTGAAGTAGAGGTGCCTGTGTCAGAGACGGAGGCCCAGACTGAAGTAGAGGTGCCTGTTAGGAACAGGCTCAGTCAGTAGAGGTTTGAGTCAGAGGTGAGGATCAGACTGAACAGAGGTGCCAGGGTTAGACGGAGGTTAGACTGAAGTAGGGTCAGGGTTTGAGTCGGGGTTATGGTTAGGAACAGGGTCAGGGTTTGAAGTAGGGTTAGTGTTAGAGAACAGGGTCAGACTGAAGTAGAGGTGCCAGTGTCAGAGACGGAGGGTCAGGGTTAGGTGGTTCAGGAGACAGGGCCCAGGGTTTGAAGTAGGTTATGTGTCAGAGAACGGAGGCCCAGGGTTTGAAGTAGAGGTGCCAGTGTCAGGAACAGGGTCAGGGTTAAGTTTAGATGGTTAGAGAACAGGGTCAGGTTTGAGTCAGGGTTATGGTTAGGAACAGGGTCAGGGTTTGAGTCAGGGTTATGGTTAGGAACAGGGTCAGGAGTTTGAGTCAGGGTGAGGGTTATGGTTAAGAACAGGGTCAGGGTTTGAAGTAGGGTGCCTGTGTTAGAGAACAGGGTCAGGTTTGAGTCAGGGTTATGGTTAGGAACAGGCCCAGGGTTTGAGTCAGGGTTATGATTAGGAACAGGGTCAGGGTTTGAAGTAGGGTTATGGTTAGGAACTGAAGTAGGGTCAGGGTTTGAGTCGGAGGGGTTATGGTTAGGAACAGGGTCAGGGTTTGAGTCAGGGTTATGGTTAGGAACAGGCCCAGGGTTAGAGGTCAGGGTTATGATTCAGACTGAAGTAGGGTTGGGGTTATGAACAGGGTCAGGGTTTGAGTCAGGGTTATGGTTAGGAACAGGGTCAGGGTTTGAGTAGGGTTATGTTAGGAACAGGGTCAGGGTTTGAGTCAGGGTTATGGTTAGGAACAGGGTCAGGGTTATGGTTATGGTTAGGAATAGGGTCAGGGTTTGAGTCAGGGTTATGGTTAGGAACAGGGTCAGGGTTTGAGTCAGGGTTATGGTTAAGAACAGGGTCAGGGGGTTGGGGTTAAGAGGGTCAGGGTTATGGTTAGGAACAGGGTCAGGGTTTGAGTCAGGGTTATGGTTAAGAACAGGGTCAGGGTCAGGGTCAGGGTTATGGTTATGAACAGGGTCAGGGTTTGAGTCAGGGTTATGGTTAGGAACAGGGTCAGGGTTTGAGTCAGGGTTATGGTTAGGAACAGGGTCAGGGTTTGAGTCAGGGTTATGGTTAGGAACAGGGTCAGGGTTTGAGTCAGGGTTATGGTTAGGAACAGGGTCAGGGTTTGAGTCAGGGTTATGGTTAGGAACAGGGTCAGGGTTTGAGTTATGTTTAAGGTTGGGGTTATGAACAGGGTCAGGGTTTGAGTCAGGGTTATGGTTTGAACAGGGTCAGGGTTTGAGTCAGGGTTATGGTTAGGAACAGGGTCAGGGTTTGAGTCAGGGTTATGGTTAGGAACAGGGTCAGGGTTTGAGTCAGGGTTATGGTTAGGAACAGGGTCAGGGTTAGGGTTATGTTTCAGGTTGGGGTTATGAACAGGGTCAGGGTTAGGGATGGTTAGGAACAGGGTCAGGGTTTGAGTCAGGGTTATGGTTAGAACAGGTTCAGGGTTTGAGTCAGGGTTATGGTTAGGAACAGGGTCAGGGTCAGGGTTATGTTAAGGTTGGGGTTATGAACAGGGTCAGGGTTTGAGTCAGGGTTATGGTTAGGAACAGGGTCAGGGTTTGAGTCAGGGTTATGATTAGGAACAGGGTCAGGGTCAGGGTCAGGGTTTGGTTAGGAACAGGGTCAGGGTTTGAGTCAGGGTTATGGTTAGGAACAGGGTCAGGTTTGAGTCAGGGTTATGGTCAGGAACAGGGTCAGGGTTTGAGTCAGGGTTATGGTTAGGAACAGGGTCAGGGTTGAGGGTTATGGTTAGGAACAGGGTTTGGTTTGAGAACAGGGTTATGGTTAGGAACAGGGTCAGGGTTTGAGTCAGGGTTTTGGTTAGGAACAGGGTCAGGGTTTGAGTCAGGGTTATGGTTAGGAACAGGGTCAGGGTTTGAGTCAGGGTTATGGGTTAGGAACAGGGTCAGGGTTTGAGTCAGGGTTATGGTTATGGTTAGGAACAGGGTCAGGGTTGAGGGGTTATGAACAGGGTCAGGGTTTGAGTCAGGGTTTGGTTAGGAACAGGGTCAGGGTTTGAGTCAGGGTTATGATTAGGAACAGGGTCAGGGTTTGAGTCAGGGTTATGGTTAGGAACAGGGTCAGGGTTTGAGGGTGGTTGGTTAGGAACAGGGTCAGGGTTTGAGTCAGGGTTATGGTTAGGAACAGGGTCAGGGTTTGAGTCAGGGTTATGGTTAGGAACAGGGTCAGGGTTTGAGTCGGGGTTATGGTTAGGAACAGGGTCAGGGTTTGAGTCAGGGTTATGGTTAAGAACAGGGTCAGGGTTGAGTCAGGTTGGGGATCAGGGTTTGAGTCGGGGAAGAACAGGGTCAGGGTTTGAGTCAGGGTTATGGGGTAAGGAACATGGTTAGGAACACAGGGTCAGGTTATGGTTGGAACAGGGTCAGGGTTTCAGGATGCTCTTTGATGGTTGGAACAGGGTCAGGGTTTGAGTCAGGGTTATGGTTAGGAACAGGGTCAGGGTTTGAGTCAGGGTTATGGTTGAGTCAGGAACAGGGTCAGGGTTTGAGTCAGGGTTATGGTTAGGAACAGGGTCAGGGTTAGGTTATGTTATGGTTAGGAACAGGGTCAGGGTTTGAGTCAGGGTTATGGTTAGGAACAGGCTCAGGGTTTGAGTCAGGGTTATGGTTAAGAACAGGTTCAGGGTTTGAGGCAGGGTTATGGTTAGGAACAGGGTCAGGGTTAGGATATGTTTAAGGTTGGGGTTATGAACAGGGTCAGGTTATGATTAGGAACAGGGTCAGGGTTTGAGTAGGGTTATGGTTAAGAACAGGTTCAGGGTTTGAGTCAGGGTTATGGTTAGGAACAGGGTCAGGGTTAGGGTTATGTTTAAGGTTGGGGTTATGAACAGGGTCAGGGTTTGAGTCAGGGTTATGGTTAAGAACAGGCTCAGGGTTTGAGTCAGGGTTATGATTAGGAACAGGGTTAGGGTTAGGGTTAGGTTTTGGTTTAAGAACAGGCTCAGGGTTTGAGTCAGGGCTATGGTTAGGAACAGGGTTAGGGTTAGGGTTAGGTTTTGGTTTAAGAACAGGCTCAGGGTTTGAGTCAGGGTTATGATTAGGAACAGGGTTAGGGTTAGGGTTAGGTTATGGTTAGGAACAGGCTCAGGGTCAGGGATAGGTTGGAGCCGGGGAAGGGTATCAGTCAGGGTTATGGTTAGGAACAGGCTCAGGGTCAGGGATAGGTTGGAGCCGGGGAAGGGTATCAGTCAGGGTTATGGTTAGGAACAGGCTCAGGGTCAGGGATAGGTTTGGGTTGCTCACCCAGCGATGTTGGATACGGAGATGCTCTTTGACAGGTTGGAGCCGGGGAAGGGTATCAGTCAGGGTTATGGTTAGGAACAGGCTCAGGGTCAGGGATAGGTTGGAGCCGGGGAAGGGTATCAGTCAGGGTTATGGTTAGGAACAGGCTCAGGGTCAGGGATAGGTTTGGGTTGCTCACCCAGCGATGTTGGATACGGAGATGCTCTTTGACAGGTTGGAGCCGGGGAAGGGTATGATGGACGTATGTCTTCGGGAGGGAACAACCAATGAGGAGTGGTCTTCTGGAGACAAGATGGCTGACCAGGGTCGCTCCCTCGACGCACCCGCTGTGATGTCATAAGAGAGGGCCAGCGTTAACAGAGGAATGCGGTAGGATGGTATTGGGTTACGTCCCACATGGCACCCTAATCCTTACATAGTGCACATGTTGACATGCAGCCCCGTAGGACTCTATAGGGAACAGATACATCCAGCCCTGTAGGACTCTATAGGTAACAGATACATCCAGCCCTGTAGGACTCTATAGGGAACAGATACATCCAGCCCTGTAGGACTCTATAGGGAACAGATACATCCAGCCCTGTAGGACTCTATAGGGAACAGATACATCCAGCCCTGTAGGACTCTATAGGGAACAGATACATCCAGCCCTGTAGGACTCTATAGGGAACAGATACATCCAGCCCTGTAGGACTCTATAGGGAACAGATACATGCAGCCCTGTAGGACTCTATAGGGAACAGATACATCCAGCCCTGTAGGACTCTATAGGGAACAGATACATCCAGCCCTGTAGGACTCTATAGGGAACAGATACATCCAGCCCTGTAGGACTCTATAGGGAACAGATACATCCAGCCCTGTAGGACTCTATAGGGAACAGATACATCCAGCCCTGTAGGACTCTATAGGGAACAGATACATCCAGCCCCGTAGGACTCTATAGGGAACAGATACATCCAGCCCCGTAGGACTCTATAGGGAACAGATACATCCAGCCCCGTAGGACTCTATAGGGAACAGATACATCCAGCCCTGTAGGACTCTATAGGGAACAGATACATCCAGCCCTGTAGGACTCTATAGGGAACAGATACATCCAGCCCTGTAGGACTCTATAGGGAACAGATACATCCAGCCCTGTAGGACTCTATAGGGAACAGATACATCCAGCCCTGTAGGACTCTATAGGGAACAGATACATCCAGCCCTGTAGGACTCTATAGGGAACAGATACATGCATCCCTGTAGGACTCTATAGGGAACAGATACATCCAGCCCTGTAGGACTCTATAGGGAACAGATACATGCATCCCTGTAGGACTCTATAGGGAACAGATACATCCAGCCCTGTAGGACTCTATAGGGAACAGATACATCCAGCCCTGTAGGACTCTATAGGGAACAGATACATCCAGCCCTGTAGGACTCTATAGGGAACAGATACATCCAGCCCTGTAGGACTCTATAGGGAACAGATACATCCAGCCCTGTAGGACTCTATAGGGAACAGATACATCCAGCCCTGTAGGACTCTATAGGGAACAGATACATCCAGCCCTGTAGGACTCTATAGGGAACAGATACATCCAGCCCTGTAGGACTCTATAGGGAACAGATACATCCAGCCCTGTAGGACTCTATAGGGAACAGATACATCCAGCCCTGTAGGACTCTATAGGGAACAGATACATCCAGCCCTGTAGGACTCTATAGGGAACAGATACATCCAGCCCTGTAGGACTCTATAAGGAACAGATACATCCAGCCCTGTAGGACTCTATAGGGAACAGATACATCCAGCCCCGTAGGACTCTATAGGGAACAGATACATCCAGCCCCGTAGGACTCTATAGGGAACAGATACATCCAGCCCCGTAGGACTCTATAGGGAACAGATACATCCAGCCCTGTAGGACTCTATAGGGAACAGATACATCCAGCCCTGTAGGACTCTATAGGGAACAGATACATCCAGCCCTGTAGGACTCTATAGGGAACAGATACATCCAGCCCTGTAGGACTCTATAGGGAACAGATACATCCAGCCCTGTAGGACTCTATAGGAACAGATACATCCAGCCCTGTAGGACTCTATAGGGAACAGATACATCCAGCCCTGTAGGACTCTATAGGGAACAGATACATCCAGCCCTGTAGGACTCTATAGGGAACAGATACATCCAGCCCTGTAGGACTCTATAGGGAACAGATACATCCAGCCCCGTAGGACTCTATAGGGAACAGATACATCCAGCCCTGTAGGACTCTATAGGGAACAGATACATCCAGCCCTGTAGGACTCTATAGGGAACAGATACATCCAGCCCCGTAGGACTCTATAGGGAACAGATACATGCAGCCCTGTAGGACTCTATAGGGAACAGATACATCCAGCCCTGTAGGACTCTATAGGGAACAGATACATCCAGCCCCGTAGGACTCTATAGGGAACAGATACATCCAGCCCTGTAGGACTCTATAGGGAACAGATACATCCAGCCCTGTAGGACTCTATAGGGAACAGATACATCCAGCCCTGTAGGACTCTATAGGGAACAGATACATCCAGCCCTGTAGGACTCTATAGGGAACAGATACATCCAGCCCTGTAGGACTCTATAGGGAACAGATACATCCAGCCCTGTAGGACTCTATAGGGAACAGATACATCCAGCCCTGTAGGACTCTATAGGGAACAGATACATCCAGCCCTGTAGGACTCTATAGGGAACAGATACATCCAGCCCTGTAGGACTCTATAGGGAACAGATACATCCAGCCCTGTAGGACTCTATAGGGAACAGATACATCCAGCCCTGTAGGACTCTATAGGGAACAGATACATCCAGCCCTGTAGGACTCTATAGGGAACAGATACATCCAGCCCTGTAGGACTCTATAGGGAACAGATACATCCAGCCCTCGAGGACTCTATAGGGAACAGATACATCCAGCCCTGTAGGACTCTATAGGGAACAGATACATCCAGCCCTGTAGGACTCTATAGGGAACAGATACATCCAGCCCTGTAGGACTCTATAGGGAACAGATACATCCAGCCCTGTAGGACTCTATAGGGAACAGATACATCCAGCCCTGTAGGACTCTATAGGGAACAGATACATCCAGCCCTGTAGGACTCTATAGGGAACAGATACATCCAGCCCTGTAGGACTCTATAGGGAACAGATACATCCAGCCCTGTAGGACTCTATAGGGAACAGATACATCCAGCCCTGTAGGACTCTATAGGGAACAGATACATCCAGCCCTGTAGGACTCTATAGGGAACAGATACATCCAGCCCTGTAGGACTCTATAGGGAACAGATACATCCAGCCCTGTAGGACTCTATAGGGAACAGATACATGCAGCCCTGTAGGACTCTATAGGGAACAGATACATCCAGCCCTGTAGGACTCTATAGGGAACAGATACATCCAGCCCTGTAGGACTCTATAGGGAACAGATACATCCAGCCCTGTAGGACTCTATAGGGAACAGATACATCCAGCCCTGTAGGACTCTATAGGGAACAGATACATCCAGCCCTGTAGGACTCTATAGGGAACAGATACATCCAGCCCTGTAGGACTCTATAGGGAACAGATACATCCAGCCCTGTAGGACTCTATAGGGAACAGATACATCCAGCCCTGTAGGACTCTATAGGGAACAGATACATCCAGCCCTGTAGGACTCTATAGGGAACAGATACATCCAGCCCTGTAGGACTCTATAGGGAACAGATACATCCAGCCCTGTAGGACTCTATAGGGAACAGATACATCCAGCCCTGTAGGACTCTATAGGGAACAGATACATCCAGCCCTGTAGGACTCTATAGGAACAGATACATCCAGCCCTGTAGGACTCTATAGGGAACAGATACATCCAGCCCTGTAGGACTCTATAGGGAACAGATACATCCAGCCCTGTAGGACTCTATAGGGAACAGATACATCCAGCCCTGTAGGACTCTATAGGGAACAGATACATCCAGCCCTGTAGGACTCTATAGGGAACAGATACATCCAGCCCTGTAGGACTCTATAGGGAACAGATACATCCAGCCCTGTAGGACTCTATAGGGAACAGATACATCCAGCCCTGTAGGACTCTATAGGGAACAGATACATCCAGCCCTGTAGGACTCTATAGGGAACAGATACATCCAGCCCTGTAGGACTCTATAGGGAACAGATACATCCAGCCCTGTAGGACTCTATAGGGAACAGATACATCCAGCCCTGTAGGACTCTATAGGGAACAGATACATCCAGCCCTGTAGGACTCTATAGGGAACAGATACATCCAGCCCTGTAGGACTCTATAGGGAACAGATACATCCAGCCCTGTAGGACTCTATAGGGAACAGATACATCCAGCCCTGTAGGACTCTATAGGGAACAGATACATCCAGCCCTGTAGGACTCTATAGGGAACAGATACATCCAGCCCTGTAGGACTCTATAGGGAACAGATACATCCAGCCCTGTAGGACTCTATAGGGAACAGATACATCCAGCCCTGTAGGACTCTATAGGGAACAGATACATCCAGCCCTGTAGGACTCTATAGGGAACAGATACATCCAGCCCTGTAGGACTCTATAGGAACAGATACATCCAGCCCTGTAGGACTCTATAGGGAACAGATACATCCAGCCCTGTAGGACTCTATAGGGAACAGATACATCCAGCCCTGTAGGACTCTATAGGGAACAGATACATCCAGCCCTGTAGGACTCTATAGGGAACAGATACATCCAGCCCTGTAGGACTCTATAGGGAACAGATACATCCAGCCCTGTAGGACTCTATAGGGAACAGATACATCCAGCCCTGTAGGACTCTATAGGGAACAGATACATCCAGCCCTGTAGGACTCTATAGGGAACAGATACATCCAGCCCTGTAGGACTCTATAGGGAACAGATACATCCAGCCCTGTAGGACTCTAGGGAACAGATACATCCAGCCCTGTAGGACTCTATAGGGAACAGATACATGCAGCCCTGTAGGACTCTATAGGGAACAGATACATCCAGCCCTGTAGGACTCTATAGGGAACAGATACATCCAGCCCTGTAGGACTCTATAGGGAACAGATACATCCAGCCCTGTAGGACTCTATAGGGAACAGATACATGCATCTGGATTGCCCTGATCTAGGACAGGACAGGGCTGTGGTGGCTCTGGTTAACACCAACAGATCTGGGACCAGGACAGATACATCCAGCCCTGTGGTGGCTCTGGTTAACACCAACAGATCTGGGACCAGGACAGGGCTGTGGTGGCTCTGGTTAACACCAACAGATCTGGGACCAGGACAAGGCTGTGGTGGCTCTGGTTAACACCAACAGATCTGGGACCAGGACATGGCTGTGGTGGCTCTGGTTAACACCAACAGATCTGGGACCAGGACATGGCTGTGGTGGCTCTGGTTAACACCAACAGATCTGGGACCAGGACAGGGCTGTGGTGGCTCTGGTTAACACCAGCAGATCTGGGACCAGGACATGGCTGTGGTGGCTCTGGTTAACACCAACAGATCTGGGACCAGGACATGGCTGTGGTGGCTCTGGTTAACACCAACAGATCTGGGACCAGGACAGGGCTGTGGTGGCTCTGGTTAACACCAACAGATCTGGGACCAGGACAGGGCTGTGGTGGCTCTGGTTAACACCAGCAGATCTGGGACCAGGACAGGGCTGTGGTGGCTCTGGTTAACACCAACAGATCTGGGACCAGGACAGGGCTGTGGTGGCTCTGGTTAACACCAACAGATCTGGGACCAGGACAGGGCTGTGGTGGCTCTGGTTAACACCAACAGATCTGGGACCAGGACAGGGCTGTGGTGGCTCTGGTTAACACCAACAGATCTGGGACCAGGACAGGGCTGTGGTGGCTCTGGTTAACACCAACAGATCTGGGACCAGGACATGGCTGTGGTGGCTCTGGTTAACACCAGCAGATCTGGGACCAGGACAGGGCTGTGGTGGCTCTGGTTAACACCAACAGATCTGGGACCAGGACAAGGCTGTGGTGGCTCTGGTTAACACCAGCAGATCTGGGACCAGGACAGGGCTGTGGTGGCTCTGGTTAACACCAACAGATCTGGGACCAGGACAGGGCTGTGGTGGCTCTGGTTAACACCAACAGATCTGGGACCAGGACAGGGCTGTGGTGGCTCTGGTTAACACCAACAGATCTGGGACCAGGACATGGCTGTGGTGGCTCTGGTTAACACCAACAGATCTGGGACCAGGACATGGCTGTGGTGGCTCTGGTTAACACCAGCAGATCTGGGATCAGGACAGGGCTGTGGTGGCTCTGGTTAACACCAACAGATCTGGGACCAGGACGGGGCTGTGGTGGCTCTGGTTAATATCAACTGATCTGGGATCAGGACAATGGTGAGCTCTATTTAAGATGGACCACGGTTTAACCTGATGTGGTCTCTGGTGACAACAGGAATGATGGCTGGGACTCATGGCCTATTGGCTGGAGGAAAACAGATCTGGGACCAGGACTTCAGTAGCTCTGGTTAAAAAGATCTGGGACCAGGATATGGCTGTATGGCTACTATTGGCTGACAAAAGATCTGGTACATAAAAACATGATGTTCTCTGGCTACTCATCCAGATTGGGACAAAGGGATCTAGTACATAAAAACAGATGTTCAGGACAGGCTGTCATGGCAATCTGGTTGACAAACATGATCTGGGACAAAACATGATGTGGTGGCTCTACAATCTGGGACCAAAATGATCTCTGTACATAAAGATGATGTTCTTGTATGGCTACTCATCCAATTGGCTGACAAAATGATCTAGTACCAAAACATGATGGGCTTGGTGGCTACTCATCCAATTGGCTGACAAAATGATCTGTACATAAAAACATGATGTCCTTGTAGCTACTATCCAATTGGCTGACAAAATGAGCTAGTACATAAAAACATGATGTGGCTTGTAGGCTACTCATCCTATTGGCTGACAAAATGATCTTGTACATAAAAACATGATGTTCTTGTAGGCTACTCATCCTATTGGCTGACAAAATGATCTAGTACATAAAAACATGATGTTCTTGTAGGCTACTCATCCTATTGGCTGACAAAATGAGCTTGTACATAAAAACATGATGTTCTTGTAGGCTACTCATCCTATTGGCTGACAAAATGAGCTAGTACATAAAAACATGATGTTCTTGTAGGCTACTCATCCTATTGGCTGACAAAATGATCTAGTACATAAAAACATGATGTTCTTGTAGGCTACTCATCCTATTGGCTGACAAAATGAGCTAGTACATAAAAACATGATGTTCTTGTAGGCTACTCATCCTATTGGCTGACAAAATGAGCTAGTACATAAAAACATGATGTCCTTGTAGGCTACTCATCCTATTGGCTGACAAAATGAGCTAGTACATAAAAACATGATGTTCTTGTAGGCTACTCATCCTATTGGCTGACAAAATGAGCTAGTACATAAAAACATGATGTTCTTGTAGGCTACTCATCCTATTGGCTGACAAAATGATCTTGTACATAAAAACATGATGTTCTTGTAGGCTACTCATCCTATTGGCTGACAAAATGAGCTAGTACATAAAAACATGATGTTCTTGTAGGCTACTCATCCTATTGGCTGACAAAATGAGCTAGTACATAAAAACATGATGTTCTTGTAGGCTACTCATCCTATTGGCTGACAAAATGAGCTAGTACATAAAAACATGATGTTCTTGTAGGCTACTCATCCTATTGGCTGACAAAATGATCTTGTACATAAAAACATGATGTTCTTGTAGGCTACTCATCCTATTGGCTGACAAAATGAGCTAGTACATAAAAACATGATGTTCTTGTAGGCTACTCATCCTATTGGCTGACAAAATGATCTAGTACATAAAAACATGATGTTCTTGTAGGCTACTCATCCTATTGGCTGACAAAATGAGCTAGTACATAAAAACATGATGTTCTTGTAGGCTACTCATCCTATTGGCTGACAAAATGAGCTTGTACATAAAAACATGATGTTCTTGTAGGCTACTCATCCTATTGGCTGACAAAATGATCTTGTACATAAAAACATGATGTTCTTGTAGGCTACTCATCCTATTGGCTGACAAAATGATCTAGTACATAAAAACATGATGTTCTTGTAGGCTACTCATCCTATTGGCTGACAAAATGATCTAGTACATAAAAACATGATGTTCTTGTAGGCTACTCATCCTATTGGCTGACAAAATGATCTAGTACATAAAAACATGATGTTCTTGTAGGCTACTCATCCTATTGGCTGACAAAATGATCTTGTACATAAAAACATGATGTTCTTGTAGGCTACTCATCCTATTGGCTGACAAAATGATCTAGTACATAAAAACATGATGTTCTTGTATGCTACTCATCCAATTGGCTGACAAAATGATCTAGTACATAAAAACATGATGTCCTTGTAGGCTACTCATCCTATTGGCTGACAAAATGATCTTGTACATAAAAACATGATGTTCTTGTAGGCTACTCATCCTATTGGCTGACAAAATGAGCTAGTACATAAAAACATGATGTTCTTGTAGGCTACTCATCCTATTGGCTGACAAAATGATCTAGTACATAAAAACATGATGTTCTTGTAGGCTACTCATCCTATTGGCTGACAAAATGATCTAGTACATAAAAACATGATGTCCTTGTAGGCTACTCATCCTATAGGCTGACGAAATGGTTTTGAAAATAGTTTTAAATACAGTTTTTCCTTACCTTCATCTTCACCTTGGCACAGACAGGCAGGCTTTCTCTACAACTCTTGTGAACATGTGAATTGCAATCTGAAAAATACAAAATAAAATGCACCTCTAAATCTTAAAGTAAGAACTTCAACAGAATAATCTTCCAGGGGGGTTCTTTCATGTGTTATGAACTGTGACTGGGGAGATAGACTGGTCTACAGAACCAGAGAGTTGGACTGGTCTACAGAGTTGGACTGGTCTACAGAACCAGAGAGTTGGACTGGTCTACAGAACCAGAGAGTTGGACTGGTCTACAGAACCAGAGAGTTGGACTGGTCTACAGAACCAGAGAGTTGGACTGGTCTACAGAACCAGAGAGTTGGACTGGTCTACAGAACCAGATAAGTTGGACTGGTCTACAGAGTTGGACTGGTCTACAGAACCAGAGAGTTGGACTGGTCTACAGAACCAGATGAGTTGGACTGGTCTACAGAACCAGAGAGTTGGACTGGTCTACAGAGTTGGACTGGTCTACAGAACCAGAGAGTTGGACTGGTCTACAGAGTTGGACTGGTCTACAGAACCAGAGAGTTGGACTGGTCTACAGAACCAGATAAGTTGGACTGGTCTACAGAACCAGAGAGTTGGACTGGTCTACAGAACCAGAGAGTTGGACTGGTCTACAGAACCAGAGAGTTGGACTGGTCTACAGAACCAGAGAGTTGGACTGGTCTACAGAACCAGAGAGTTGGACTGGTCTACAGAACCAGAGAGTTGGACTGGTCTACAGAACCAGAGAGTTGGACTGGTCTACAGAACCAGAGAGTTGGACTGGTCTACAGAACCAGAGAGTTGGACTGGTCTACAGAACCAGAGAGTTGGACTGGTCTACAGAACCAGAGAGTTGGACTGGTCTACAGAACCAGAGAGTTGGACTGGTCTACAGAACCAGAGAGTTGGACTGGTCTACAGAACCAGAGAGTTGGACTGGTCTACAGAACCAGAGAGTTGGACTGGTCTACAGAACCAGAGAGTTGGACTGGTCTACAGAACCAGAGAGTTGGACTGGTCTACAGAACCAGAGAGTCGGACTGGTCTACAGAACCAGAGAGGTGGACTGGTCTACAGAACCAGAGAGGTGGACTGGTCTACAGAACTAGAATAGGTGGACTGGTCTACAGAACCAAACCAGATGTCGCTCAAGATGTCGGCGCCAAAATACTGAAATGTTTCCTAAGGATTGGAAGCAAGGCAGCCCTCTCTGTCGGCGCCATCTTGAGCGATATGGTGTTTATCTACTAAACCTGCTAATAGTTGGTTTTGTTAGAGTTGTATTGACTGATGTTGTCTTACTGGTGCAGAGAAAGGCATCCTTAGTGTTGATGGTTTTGCTGCATTGGTGGCAGGAGGAGGATTGTGTCTGGGAGGAGACCATGCTGAAGTGATGTCCGTTCAGCGTACATCTCTCTCTGGCCTTCGCCTCTCTCCTCTCGTCTTTGTCTCGACTCTTCTCTCCATCCTTTTCCTGCAAGTGGAAGAAGGGGGATTAGGAGTAGAAACAGAATGAGGTCAGATAGTACAGCTACCCTCTCTCTCCCTTCCTCCTTTCCCTGCCTAGAAACAGAATGAGGTCAGATAGTACAGCTACCCCCTCTCTCCCTTCCTCCTTTCCCTGCCTAGAAACAGAATGAGGTCAGACAGTACAGCTACCCCCTCTCTCCCTTCCTCCTTTCCCTGCCTAGAAACAGAATGAGGTCAGACAGTACAGCTACCCTCTCTCTCCCTTCCTCCTTTCCCTGCCTAGAAACAGAATTAGGTCAGACAGTACAGCTACCCTCTCTCTCCCTTCCTCCTTTCCCTGCCTAGAAACAGAATGAGGTCAGACAGTACAGCTACCCTCTCTCTCCCTTCCTCCTTTCCCTGCCTAGAAACAGAATGAGGTCAGACAGTACAGCGACCCTCTCTCTCCCTTCCTCCTTTCCCTGCCTAGAAACAGAATGAGGTCAGACAGTACAGCTGTCTCTCTCTCCCTTCCTCCTTTCCCTGCCTAGAAACAGAATGAGGTCAGACAGTACAGCTACCCTCTCTCTCCCTTCCTCCTTTCCCTGCCTAGAAACAGAATGAGGTCAGACAGTACAGCTACCCTCTCTCTCCCTTCCTCCTTTCCCTGCCTAGAAACAGAATTAGGTCAGACAGTACAGCTACCCTCTCTCTCCCTTCCTCCTTTCCCTGCCTAGAAACAGAATGAGGTCAGACAGTACAGCTACCCTCTCTCTCCCTTCCTCCTTTCCCTGCCTTGAAACAGAATGAGGTCAGACAGTACAGGTCAGACAGTACAGCTACCCTCTCTCTCCGTTCCTCCTTTCCCTGCCTTGAAACAGAATGAGGTCAGACAGTACAGGTCAGACAGTACAGCTACCCTCTCTCTCAGTTCCTCCTTTCCCTGCCTTGAAACAGAATGAGGTCAGACAGTACAGGTCAGACAGTACAGCTACCCTCTCTCTCCGTTCCTCCTTTCCCTGCCTTGAAACAGAATGAGGTCAGATAGTACAGCTACCCTCTCTCTCAGTTCCTCCTTTCCCTGCCTTGAAACAGAATGAGGTCAGACAGTACAGGTCAGACAGTACAGCTACCCTCTCTCTCCGTTCCTCCTTTCCCTGCCTTGAAACAGAATGAGGTCAGATAGTACAGCTACCCTCTCTCTCCCTTCCTCCTTTCCCTGCCTAGAAACAGAATGAGGTCAGACAGTACAGCTACCCTCTCTCTCCCTTCCTCCTTTCCCTGCCTAGAAACAGAATGAGGTCAGACAGTACAGCTACCCTCTCTCTCCCTTCCTCCTTTCCCTGCCTAGAAACAGAATGAGGTCTAACAGTACAGCTACCCTCTCTCTCCCTTCCTCCTTTCCCTGCCTAGAAACAGAATGAGGTCTAACAGTACAGCTACCCTCTCTCTCCCTTCCTCCTTTCCCTGCCTAGAAACAGAATGAGGTCAGACAGTACAGCTACCCTCTCTCTCCCTTCCTCCTTTCCCTGCCTAGAAACAGAATGAGGTCAGACAGTACAGCTACCCTCTCTCTCCGTTCCTCCTTCCCTGCCTAGAAACAGAATGAGGTCAGACAGTACAGCTACCCTCTCTCTCCCTTCCTCCTTTCCCTGCATAGAAACAGAATGAGGTCAGACAGTACAGCTACCCTCTCTCTCCCTTCCTCCTTTCCCTGCCTAGAAACAGAATGAGGTCAGACAGTACAGCTACCCTCTCTCTCCCTTCCTCCTTTCCCTGCCTAGAAACAGAATGAGGTCAGACAGTACAGCTACCCTCTCTCTCCCTTCCTCCTTTCCCTGCCTTGAAACAGAATGAGGTCAGACAGTACAGCTACCCTCTCTCTCCCTTCCTCCTTTCCCTTCCTAGAAACACAATGAGGTCAGACAGTACAGCTACCCTCTCTCTCCGTTCCTCCTTTCGCTGCCTAGAAACAGAATGAGGTCAGACAGTACAGCTACCCTCTCTCTCCCTTACTCCTTTCCCTGCCTAGAAACAGAATGAGGTCAGACAGTACAGCTACCCTCTCTCTCCCTTCCTCCTTTCCCTGCCTAGAAACAGAATGAGGTCAGACAGTACAGCTACCCTCTCTCTCCCTTCCTCCTTTCCCTGCCTAGAAACAGAATGAGGTCAGACAGTACAGCTACCCTCTCTCTCAGTTCGTCCTTTCCCTGCCTAGAAACAGAATGAGGTCAGACAGTACAGCTACCCTCTCTCTCCCTTCCTCCTTTCCCTGCCTAGAAACAGAATGAGGTCAGACAGTACAGCTACCCTCTCTCTCAGTTCGTCCTTTCCCTGCCTAGAAACAGAATGAGGTCAGACAGTACAGCTACCCTCTCTCTCCCTTCCTCCTTTCCCTGCCTAGAAACAGAATGAGGTCAGACAGTACAGCTACCCTCTCTCTCAGTTCCTCCTTTCCCTGCCTAGAAACAGAATGAGGTCAGACAGTACAGCTACCCTCTCTCTCAGTTCGTCCTTTCCCTGCCTAGAAACAGAATGAGGTCAGACAGTACAGCTACCCTCTCTCTCCGTTCCTCCTGTCCCTGCATAGAAACAGAATGAGGTCAGACAGTACAGCTCCCCTCTCTCTCAGTTCGTCCTTTCCCTGCCTAGAAACAGAATGAGGTCAGACAGTACATCTACCCTCTCTCTCCCTTCCTCCTTTCCCTGCCTAGAAACAGAATGAGGTCAGACAGTACAGCTACCCTCTCTCTCCCTTCCTCCTTTCCCTGCCTAGAAACAGAATGAGGTCAGACAGTACAGCTACCCTCTCTCTCCCTTCCTCCTTTCCCTGCCTAGAAACAGAATGAGGTCAGACAGTACAGCTACCCTCTCTCTCAGTTCGTCCTTTCCCTGCCTAGAAACAGAATGAGGTCAGACAGTACAGCTACCCTCTCTCTCCCTTCCTCCTTTCCCTGCCTAGAAACAGAATGAGGTCAGACAGTACAGCTACCCTCTCTCTCAGTTCGTCCTTTCCCTGCCTAGAAACAGAATGAGGTCAGACAGTACAGCTACCCTCTCTCTCCCTTCCTCCTTTCCCTGCCTAGAAACAGAATGAGGTCAGACAGTACAGCTACCCTCTCTCTCAGTTCCTCCTTTCCCTGCCTAGAAACAGAATGAGGTCAGACAGTACAGCTACCCTCTCTCTCAGTTCATCCTTTCCCTGCCTAGAAACAGAATGAGGTCAGACAGTACAGCTACCCTCTCTCTCAGTTCGTCCTTTCCCTGCCTAGAAACAGAATGAGGTCAGACAGTACAGCTACCCTCTCTCTCCGTTCCTCCTGTCCCTGCATAGAAACAGAATGAGGTCAGACAGTACAGCTCCCTCTCTCTCAGTTCGTCCTTTCCCTGCCTAGAAACAGAATGAGGTCAGACAGTACATCTACCCTCTCTCCCTTCCTCCTTTCCCTGCCTAGAAACAGAATGAGGTCAGACAGTACAGCTACCCTCTCTCTCCCTTCCTCCTTTCCCTGCCTAGAAACAGAATGAGGTCAGACAGTACAGCTACCCTCTCTCTCCCTTCCTCCTTTCCCTGCCTAGAAACAGAATGAGGTCAGACAGTACAGCTACCCTCTCTCTCAGTTCGTCCTTTCCCTGCCTAGAAACAGAATGAGGTCAGACAGTACAGCTACCCTCTCTCTCCCTTCCTCCTTTCCCTGCCTAGAAACAGAATGAGGTCAGACAGTACAGCTACCCTCTCTCTCAGTTCGTCCTTTCCCTGCCTAGAAACAGAATGAGGTCAGACAGTACAGCTACCCTCTCTCTCCCTTCCTCCTTTCCCTGCCTAGAAACAGAATGAGGTCAGACAGTACAGCTACCCTCTCTCTCAGTTCCTCCTTTCCCTGCCTAGAAACAGAATGAGGTCAGACAGTACAGCTACCCTCTCTCTCAGTTCATCCTTTCCCTGCCTAGAAACAGAATGAGGTCAGACAGTACAGCTACCCTCTCTCTCAGTTCGTCCTTTCCCTGCCTAGAAACAGAATGAGGTCAGACAGTACAGCTACCCTCTCTCTCCGTTCCTCCTGTCCCTGCATAGAAACAGAATGAGGTCAGACAGTACAGCTCCCCTCTCTCTCAGTTCGTCCTTTCCCTGCCTAGAAACAGAATGAGGTCAGACAGTACATCTACCCTCTCTCTCCCTTCCTCCTTTCCCTGCCTAGAAACAGAATGAGGTCAGACAGTACAGCTACCCTCTCTCTCAGTTCGTCCGTTCCCTGCCTAGAAAGGATCTGTATGGTAACTAGTCCTTATATAGACCACAGATGACCTCTACTGACCAGGATCTGTTACTCTCTATGGTAACTAGTCCTTATATAGACCACAGATGACCTCTACTGACCAGGATCTGATACTCTCTATGGTTACTAGTCCTTATATAGACCACAGATTACCTCTACTGACCAGGATCTCTATGGTTACTAGTCCTTATATAGACCACAGATGACCTCTACTGACCAGGATCTCCATGGTAACTAGTCCTCATATAGACCACAGATGACCTCTACTGACCAGGATCTGATACTCTCTATGGTAACTAGTCCTTATATAGACCACAGATGACCTCTACTGACCAGGATCTCCATGGTAACTAGTCCTCATATAGACCACAGATGACCTCTACTGACCAGGATCTGATACTCTCTATGGTAACTAGTCCTCATATAGACCACAGATGACCTCTACTGACCAGGATCTGATACTCTCTATGGTAACTAGTCCTCATATAGACCACAGATGACCTCTACTGACCAGGATCTGTTACTCTCTATGGTAACTAGTCCTTATATAGACCACAGATGACCTCTACTGACCAGGATCTGTTACTCTCTATGGTAACTAGTCCTTATATAGACGACAGATGACCTCTACAGACCAGGATCTCCATGGTAACTAGTCCTTATATAGACCACAGATGACCTCTACAGACCAGGATCTCTATGGTTACTAGTCCTTATATAGACCACAGATGACCTCTACGGACCAGGATCTCTATGGTTACTAGTCCTTATATAGACCACAGATGACCTCTACTGTCCAGGATCTGTTACTCTTTATGGTAACTAGTCCTCATATAGACCACAGATGACCTCTACTGACCAGGATCTGATACTCTCTATGGTAACTAGTCCTTATATAGACCACAGATGACCTCTACTGACCAGGATCTGTTACTCTGTATAGTTACTAGTCCTTATATAGACCACAGATGACCTCTAGTGACCAGGATCTGTTACTCTGTATGGTTACTAGTCCTTATATAGACCACAGATGACCTCTACTGACCAGGATCTGATACTCTCTATGGTAACTAGTCCTCAGACAGACCACAGATGACCTCTACAGACCAGGATCTGTATGGTAACTAGTCCTTATATAGACCACAGATGACCTCTACTGACCAGGATCTGTTACTCTGTATGGTAACTAGTCCTCATATAGACCACAGATGACCTCTACTGACCACGATCTGTTACTCTCTATGGTAACTAGTCCTTATATAGACCACAGATGACCTCTACTGTCCAGGATCTGTTACTCTCTATGGTAACTAGTCCTTATATAGACCACAGATGACCTCTACGGACCAGGATCTCAATGGTAACTAGTCCTTATATAGACCACAGATGACCTCTACTGACCAGGATCTGTTACTCTTTATGGTAACTAGTCCTTATATAGACCACAGATGACCTCTACTGACCAGGATCTGTTACTCTTTATGGTAACTAGTCCTTATATAGACCACAGATGACCTCTACTGACCAGGATCTCCATGGTAACTAGTCCTCATATAGACCACAGATGACCTCTACTGACCACGATCTGTTACTATCTATGGTAACTAGTCCTTATATAGACCACAGATGACCTCTACGGACCAGGATCTCCATGGTAACTAGTCCTTATATAGACCACAGATGACCTCTACTGACCACGATCTGTTACTCTCTATGGTAACTAGTCCTTATATAGACCACAGATGACCTCTACTGACCAGGATCTGTTACTCTTTATGGTAACTAGTCCTTATATAGACCACAGATGACCTCTACTGACCACGATCTGTTACTCTCTATGGTAACTAGTCCTTATATAGACCACAGATGACCTCTACTGACCAGGATCTGTTACTCTTTATGGTAACTAGTCCTTATATAGACCACAGATGACCTCTACTGACCACGATCTGTTACTCTCTATGGTAACTAGTCCTTATATAGACCACAGATGACCTCTACGGACCAGGATCTCCATGGTAACTAGTCCTTATACAGACCACAGATGACCTCTACTGACCACGATCTGTTACTCTCTATGGTAACTAGTCCTTATATAGACCACAGATGACCTCTACGGACCAGGATCTCCATGGTAACTAGTCCTTATATAGACCACAGATGACCTCTACTGACCAGGATCTCCATGGTAACTAGTCCTTATATAGACCACAGATGACCTCTACTGACCAGGATCTCCATGGTAACTAGTCCTTATATAGACCACAGATGACCTCTACGGACCAGGATCTCCATGGTAACTAGTCCTTATATAGACCACAGATGACCTCTACGGACCAGGATCTCCATGGTAACTAGTCCTTATATAGACCACAGATGACCTCTACTGACCAGGATCTCCATGGTAACTAGTCCTTATATAGACCACAGATGACCTCTACGGACCAGGATCTCCATGGTAACTAGTCCTTATATAGACCACAGATGACCTCTACTGACCAGGATCTCCATGGTAACTAGTCCTTATATAGACCACAGATGACCTCTACGGACCAGGATCTGATACTCTCTATGGTAACTAGTCCTTATATAGACCACAGATGACCTCTACTGACCAGGATCTGATACTCTCTATGGTAACTAGTCCTTATATAGACCACAGATGACCTCTACTGACCAGGATCTCCATGGTAACTAGTTCTTATATAGACCACAGATGACCTCTACGGACCAGGATCTCCATGGTAACTAGTTCTTATATAGACCACAGATGACCTCTACTGACCAGGATCTCCATGGTAACTAGTCCTCATATAGACCACAGATGACCTCTACGGACCAGGATCTCCATGGTAACTAGTCCTCATATAGACCACATATGACCTCTACTGACCAGGATCTCTATGGTTACTAGTCCTTATATAGACCACAGATGACCTCTACTGACCAGGATCTCCATGGTAACTAGTTCTTATATAGACCACAGATGACCTCTACTGACCAGGATCTCCATGGTAACTAGTTCTTATATAGACCACAGATGACCTCTACTGACCAGGATCTATATGGTAACTAGTCCTTATATAGACCACAGATGACCTCTACGGACCAGGATCTCCATGGTAACTAGACCTTATATAGACCACAGATGACCTCTACGGACCAGGATCTCCATGGTAACTAGTCCTTATATAGACCACAGATGACCTCTACTGACCAGGATCTCCATGGTAACTAGACCTTATATAGACCACAGATGACCTCTACGGACCAGGATCTCCATGGTAACTAGTCCTTATATAGACCACAGATGACCTCTACGGACCAGGATCTCCATGGTAACTAGTCCTTATATAGACCACAGATGACCTCTACTGACCAGGATCTCCATGGTAACTAGTCCTTATATAGACCACAGATGACCTCTACTGACCAGGATCTCCATGGTAACTAGTTCTTATATAGACCACAGATGACCTCTACGGACCAGGATCTCCATGGTAACTAGTCCTCATATAGACCACAGATGACCTCTACTGACCAGGATCTCCATGGTAACTAGTCCTTATATAGACCACAGATGACCTCTACGGACCAGGATCTCCATGGTAACTAGTTCTTATATAGACCACAGATGACCTCTACTGACCAGGATCTCCATGGTAACTAGTTCTTATATAGACCACAGATGACCTCTACGGACCAGGATCTCCATGGTAACTAGTCCTTATATAGACCACAGATGACCTCTACGGACCAGGATCTCCATGGTAACTAGTCCTTATATAGACCACAGATGACCTCTACGGACCAGGATCTCCATGGTAACTAGTTCTTATATAGACCACAGATGACCTCTACGGACCAGGATCTGTTATTCTCTATGGTAACTAGTCCTTATATAGACCACAGATGACCTCTACGGACCAGGATCTCCATGGTAACTAGTTCTTATATAGACCACAGATGACCTCTACTGACCAGGATCTGTTACTCTCTATGGTAACTAGTCCTTATATAGACCACAGATGACCTCTACTGACCAGGATCTCCATGGTAACTAGTTCTTATATAGACCACAGATGACCTCTACTGACCAGGATCTCCATGGTAACTAGTTCTTATATAGACCACAGATGACCTCTACTGACCAGGATCTCCATGGTAACTAGTCCTCATATAGACCACAGATGACCTCTACGGACCAGGATCTCCATGGTAACTAGTTCTTATATAGACCACAGACGACCTCTACGGACCAGGATCTCCATGGTAACTAGACCTCATATAGACCACAGATGACCTCTACTGACCAGGATCTCCATGGTAACTAGTCCTTATATAGACCACAGATGACCTCTACGGACCAGGATCTCCATGGTAACTAGTCCTTATATAATCCGACCGTACAGCGTTTCAATCATATGGCCTCTGCAGAAGTCAGGGACATTAATACTTCCTGTGTTTCCCAGAGTATGCGCAGAGCTGTTGTCAAGGAAGTTGTCGAGGAAGTGAATTTGTGTTTACACAAGACTTCCCGCCCCCTCACCTACCGTCGACCAATCACGTCAATGTGGAGTCATATGGAGCCCTCCACGTTGTTACACAATTTGACAGTATTACATCACACCCTCCCTACAGCGCCTCCCGACCACGTTGGTATCTAGCTTACATCGCCTCTTCCCCTTTACGCTCACTTCCCCTTACATTCAGGAAGTGGCACGCAGCTGAATGGCATAAAAACTCTCCAATACAGAATAACAACTCGGTCATCTCAACAACTTTTCTCAAAAAATCAAGGTGTTTAAAACGATGACTTCTAGTAGCTGGTTCTCAAAACTAAGCAAACAATACATGGGTTATCCTCTGACAAATATACTGTTTATACAACCTGAATAGAGGTAGAGGTAGAGGTCAGCACACAATACATGGGTCATCCTCTGACAAATATACTGTTTATACAACCTGAATAGAGGTAGAGGTCAGCACACAATACATGGGTTATCCTCTGACAAATATACTGTTTATACAACCTGAATAGAGGTAGAGGTCAGCACACAATACATGGGTCATCCTCTGACAAATATACTGTTTATACAACCTGAATAGAGGTAGAGGTCAGCATACAATACATGGGTTATCCTCTGACAAATATACTGTTTATACAACCTGAATAGAGGTAGAGGTCAGCACACAATACATGGGTTATCCTCTGACAAATATACTGTTTATACAACCTGAATAGAGGTAGAGGTCATCATACAATACATGGGTTATCCTCTGACAAATATACTGTTTATACAACCTGAATAGAGGTAGAGGTCAGCACACAATACATGGGTTATCCTCTGACAAATATACTGTTTATACAACCTGAATAGAGGTAGAGGTCAGCACACAATACATGGGTTATCCTCTGACAAATATACTGTTTATACAACCTGAATAGAGGTAGAGGTAGAGGTCAACATACAATACATGGGTTATCCTCTGACAAATATACTGTTTATACAACCTGAATAGAGGTAGAGGTCAGCACACAATACATGGGTTATCCTCTGACAAATATACTGTTTATACAACCTGAATAGAGGTAGAGGTCAGCACACAATACATGGGTTATCCTCTGACAAATATACTGTTTATACAACCTGAATAGAGGTAGAGGTCAGCATACAATACATGGGTTATCCTCTGACAAATATACTGTTTATACAACCTGAATAGAGGTAGAGGTCAGCATACAATACATGGGTTATCCTCTAACAAATATACTGTTTATACAACCTGAATAGAGGTAGAGGTAGAGGTCAGCACACAATACATGGGTCATCCTCTGACAAATATACTGTTTATACAACCTGAATAGAGGTAGAGGTCAGCATACAATACATGGGTTATCCTCTAACAAATATACTGTTTATACAACCTGAATAGAGGTAGAGGTCAGCACACAATACATGGGTTATCCTCTGACAAATATACTGTTTATACAACCTGAATAGAGGTAGAGGTCAGCACACAATACATGGGTTATCCTCTGACAAATATACTGTTTATACAACCTGAATAGAGGTAGAGGTCAGCATACAATACATGGGTTATCCTCTGACAAATATACTGTTTATACAACCTGAATAGAGGTAGAGGTAGAGGTCATCATACAATACATGGGTTATCCTCTGACAAATATACTGTTTATACAACCTGAATAGAGGTAGAGGTCAGCACACAATACATGGGTTATCCTCTGACAAATATACTGTTTATACAACCTGAATAGAGGTAGAGGTCAGCATACAATACATGGGTTATCCTCTGACAAATATACTGTTTATACAACCTGAATAGAGGTAGAGGTCAGCACACAATACATGGGTTATCCTCTAACAAATATACTGTTTATACAACCTGAATAGAGGTAGAGGTAGAGGTCAGCATACAATACATGGGTTATCCTCTGACAAATATACTGTTTATACAACCTGAATAGAGGTAGAGGTAGAGGTCAGCACACAATACATGGGTTATCCTCTGACAAATATACTGTTTATACAACCTGAATAGAGGTAGAGGTCAGCATACAATACATGGGTTATCCTCTGACAAATATACTGTTTATACAACCTGAATAGAGGTAGAGGTAGAGGTCAGCACACAATACATGGGTTATCCTCTGACAAATATACTGTTTATACAACCTGAATAGAGGTAGAGGTCAGCATACAATACATGGGTTATCCTCTGACAAATATACTGTTTATACAACCTGAATAGAGGTAGAGGTAGAGGTCAGCATACAATACATGGGTTATCCTCTGACAAATATACTGTTTATACAACCTGAATAGAGGTAGAGGTCAGCACACAATACATGGGTTATCCTCTGACAAATATACTGTTTATACAACCTGAATAGAGGTAGAGGTAGAGGTCAGCATACAATACATGGGTTATCCTCTGACAAATATACTGTTTATACAACCTGAATAGAGGTAGAGGTAGAGGTCAGCATACAATACATGGGTTATCCTCTGACAAATATACTGTTTATACAACCTGAATAGAGGTAGAGGTCAGCATACAATACATGGGTTATCCTCTGACAAATATACTGTTTATACAACCTGAATAGAGGTAGAGGTCAGCACACAATACATGGGTTATCCTCTGACAAATATACTGTTTATACAACCTGAATAGAGGTAGAGGTCAGCATACAATACATGGGTTATCCTCTGACAAATATACTGTTTATACAACCTGAATAGAGGTAGAGGTCAGCACACAATACATGGGTTATCCTCTGACAAATATACTGTTTATACAACCTGAATAGAGGTAGAGGTAGAGGTCAGCATACAATACATGGGTTATCCTCTGACAAATATACTGTTTATACAACCTGAATAGAGGTAGAGGTAGAGGTCAGCACACAATACATGGGTTATCCTCTGACAAATATACTGTTTATACAACCTGAATAGAGGTAGAGGTCAGCACACAATACATGGGTTATCCTCTGACAAATATACTGTTTATACAACCTGAATAGAGGTAGAGGTCAGCATACAATACATGGGTTATCCTCTGACAAATATACTGTTTATACAACCTGAATAGAGGTAGAGGTCAGCACACAATACATGGGTTATCCTCTGACAAATATACTGTTTATACAACCTGAATAGAGGTAGAGGTAGAGGTCAGCATACAATACATGGGTTATCCTCTGACAAATATACTGTTTATACAACCTGAATAGAGGTAGAGGTAGAGGTCAGCACACAATACATGGGTTATCCTCTGACAAATATACTGTTTATACAACCTGAATAGAGGTAGAGGTCAGCACACAATACATGGGTTATCCTCTGACAAATATACTGTTTATACAACCTGAATAGAGGTAGAGGTCAGCACACAATACATGGGTTATCCTCTGACAAATATACTGTTTATACAACCTGAATAGAGGTAGAGGTAGAGGTCAGCACACAATACATGGGTTATCCTCTGACAAATATACTGTTTATACAACCTGAATAGAGGTAGAGGTCAGCACACAATACATGGGTTATCCTCTGACAAATATACTGTTTATACAACCTGAATAGAGGTAGAGGTCAGCACACAATACATGGGTTATCCTCTGACAAATATACTGTTTATACAACCTGAATAGAGGTAGAGGTAGAGGTCAGCACACAATACATGGGTTATCCTCTGACAAATATACTGTTTATACAACCTGAATAGAGGTAGAGGTCAGCACACAATACATGGGTTATCCTCTGACAAATATACTGTTTATACAACCTGAATAGAGGTAGAGGTCAGCACACAATACATGGGTTATCCTCTGACAAATATACTGTTTATACAACCTGAATAGAGGTAGAGGTCAGCACACAATACATGGGTTATCCTCTGACAAATATACTGTTTATACAACCTGAATAGAGGTAGAGGTCAGCACACAATACATGGGTTATCCTCTGACAAATATACTGTTTATACAACCTGAATAGAGGTAGAGGTCAGCACACAATACATGGGTTATCCTCTGACAAATATACTGTTTATACAACCTGAATAGAGGTAGAGGTCAGCACACAATACATGGGTTATCCTCTGACAAATATACTGTTTATACAACCTGAATAGAGGTAGAGGTCAGCACACAATACATGGGTTATCCTCTGACAAATATACTGTTTATACAACCTGAATAGAGGTAGAGGTCAGCACACAATACATGGGTTATCCTCTGACAAATATACTGTTTATACAACCTGAATAGAGGTAGAGGTCAGCACACAATACATGGGTTATCCTCTGACAAATATACTGTTTATACAACCTGAATAGAGGTAGAGGTCAGCACACAATACATGGGTTATCCTCTGACAAATATACTGTTTATACAACCTGAATAGAGGTAGAGGTCAGCACACAATACATGGGTTATCCTCTGACAAATATACTGTTTATACAACCTGAATAGAGGTAGAGGTCAGCATACAATACATGGGTTATCCTCTGACAAATATACTGTTTATACAACCTGAATAGAGGTAGAGGTAGAGGTCAGCACACAATACATGGGTTATCCTCTGACAAATATACTGTTTATACAACCTGAATAGAGGTAGAGGTCAGCACACAATACATGGGTTATCCTCTGACAAATATACTGTTTATACAACCTGAATAGAGGTAGAGGTCAGCACACAATACATGGGTTATCCTCTGACAAATATACTGTTTATACAACCTGAATAGAGGTAGAGGTAGAGGTCAGCACACAATACATGGGTTATCCTCTGACAAATATACTGTTTATACAACCTGAATAGAGGTAGAGGTAGAGGTCAGCATACAATACATGGGTTATCCTCTAACAAATATACTGTTTATACAACCTGAATAGAGGTAGAGGTCAGCACACAATACATGGGTTATCCTCTGACAAATATACTGTTTATACAACCTGAATAGAGGTAGAGGTCAGCACACAATACATGGGTTATCCTCTGACAAATATACTGTTTATACAACCTGAATAAGGTAGAGGTAGAGGTCAGCACACAATACATGGGTTATCCTCTGACAAATATACTGTTTATACAACCTGAATAGAGGTAGAGGTCAGCACACAATACATGGGTTATCCTCTGACAAATATACTGTTTATACAACCTGAATAGAGGTAGAGGTAGAGGTCAGCATACAATACATGGGTTATCCTCTAACAAATATACTGTTTATACAACCTGAATAGAGGTAGAGGTCAGCACACAATACATGGGTTATCCTCTGACAAATATACTGTTTATACAACCTGAATAGAGGTAGAGGTCAGCACACAATACATGGGTTATCCTCTGACAAATATACTGTTTATACAACCTGAATAGAGGTAGAGGTAGAGGTCAGCATACAATACATGGGTTATCCTCTGACAAATATACTGTTTATACAACCTGAATAGAGGTAGAGGTCAGCACACAATACATGGGTTATCCTCTGACAAATATACTGTTTATACAACCTGAATAGAGGTAGAGGTAGAGGTCAGCATACAATACATGGGTTATCCTCTGACAAATATACTGTTTATACAACCTGAATAGAGGTAGAGGTCAGCACACAATACATGGGTTATCCTCTGACAAATATACTGTTTATACAACCTGAATAGAGGTAGAGGTCAGCACACAATACATGGGTTATCCTCTGACAAATATACTGTTTATACAACCTGAATAGAGGTAGAGGTAGAGGTCAGCACACAATACATGGGTTATCCTCTGACAAATATACTGTTTATACAACCTGAATAGAGGTAGAGGTCAGCACACAATACATGGGTTATCCTCTGACAAATATACTGTTTATACAACCTGAATAGAGGTAGAGGTAGAGGTCAGCATACAATACATGGGTTATCCTCTGACAAATATACTGTTTATACAACCTGAATAGAGGTAGAGGTCAGGTCATCATACAATACATGGGTTATCCTCTGACAAATATACTGTTTATACAACCTGAATAGAGGTAGAGGTCAGTCACATACAATACATGGGTTATCCTCTGACAAATATACTGTTTATACAACCTGAATAGAGGTAGAGGTCAGCACACAATACATGGGTTATCCTCTGACAAATATACTGTTTATACAACCTGAATAGAGGTAGAGGTCAGCACACAATACATGGGTTATCCTCTGACAAATATACTGTTTATACAACCTGAATAGAGGTAGAGGTAGAGGTCAGCACACAATACATGGGTTATCCTCTGACAAATATACTGTTTATACAACCTGAATAGAGGTAGAGGTAGAGGTCAGCACACAATACATGGGTTATCCTCTGACAAATATACTGTTTATACAACCTGAATAGAGGTAGAGGTAGAGGTCAGCACACAATACATGGGTTATCCTCTAACAAATATACTGTTTATACAACCTGAATAGAGGTAGAGGTCAGCACACAATACATGGGTTATCCTCTGACAAATATACTGTTTATACAACCTGAATAGAGGTAGAGGTCAGCACACAATACATGGGTTATCCTCTGACAAATATACTGTTTATACAACCTGAATAGAGGTAGAGGTAGAGGTCAGCACACAATACATGGGTTATCCTCTAACAAATATACTGTTTATACAACCTGAATAGAGGTAGAGGTCAGCACACAATACATGGGTTATCCTCTGACAAATATACTGTTTATACAACCTGAATAGAGGTAGAGGTCAGCATACAATACATGGGTTTTCCTCTGACAAATATACTGTTTATACAACCTGAATAGAGGTAGAGGTAGAGGTCAGCACACAATACATGGGTCATCCTCTAACAAATATACTGTTTATACAACCTGAATAGAGGTAGAGGTCAGCACACAATACATGGGTTATCCTCTGACAAATATACTGTTTATACAACCTGAATAGAGGTAGAGGTAGAGGTCAGCACACAATACATGGGTTATCCTCTGACAAATATACTGTTTATACAACCTGAATAGAGGTAGAGGTCAGCACACAATACATGGGTTATCCTCTGACAAATATACTGTTTATACAACCTGAATAGAGGTAGAGGTCAGCACACAATACATGGGTTATCCTCTGACAAATATACTGTTTATACAACCTGAATAGAGGTAGAGGTAGAGGTCAGCACACAATACATGGGTTATCCTCTGACAAATATACTGTTTATACAACCTGAATAGAGGTAGAGGTAGAGGTCAGCACACAATACATGGGTTATCCTCTGACAAATATACTGTTTATACAACCTGAATAGAGGTAGAGGTCAGCACACAATACATGGGTTATCCTCTAACAAATATACTGTTTATACAACCTGAATAGAGGTAGAGGTCAGCATACAATACATGGGTTATCCTCTGACAAATATACTGTTTATACAACCTGAATAGAGAGGTAGAGGTCAGCATACAATACATGGGTTATCCTCTGACAAATATACTGTTTATACAACCTGAATAGAGGTAGAGGTCAGCACACAATACATGGGTTATCCTCTGACAAATATACTGTTTATACAACCTGAATAGAGGTAGAGGTAGAGGTCAGCACACAATACATGGGTTATCCTCTGACAAATATACTGTTTATACAACCTGAATAGAGGTAGAGGTCAGCATACAATACATGGGTTATCCTCTGACAAATATACTGTTTATACAACCTGAATAGAGGTAGAGGTAGAGGTCAGCACACAATACATGGGTTATCCTCTGACAAATATACTGTTTATACAACCTGAATAGAGGTAGAGGTCAGCATACAATACATGGGTTATCCTCTGACAAATATACTGTTTATACAACCTGAATAGAGGTAGAGGTCAGCACACAATACATGGGTTATCCTCTGACAAATATACTGTTTATACAACCTGAATAGAGGTAGAGGTCAGCACACAATACATGGGTTATCCTCTGACAAATATACTGTTTATACAACCTGAATAGAGGTAGAGGTCAGCACACAATACATGGGTTATCCTCTGACAAATATACTGTTTATACAACCTGAATAGAGGTAGAGGTAGAGGTCAGCACACAATACATGGGTTATCCTCTGACAAATATACTGTTTATACAACCTGAATAGAGGTAGAGGTCAGCACACAATACATGGGTTATCCTCTGACAAATATACTGTTTATACAACCTGAATAGAGGTAGAGGTCAGTCACATACAATACATGGGTTATCCTCTGACAAATATACTGTTTATACAACCTGAATAGAGGTAGAGGTAGAGGTCAGCACACAATACATGGGTTATCCTCTGACAAATATACTGTTTATACAACCTGAATAGAGGTAGAGGTAGAGGTCAGCATACAATACATGGGTTATCCTCTGACAAATATACTGTTTATACAACCTGAATAGAGGTAGAGGTAGAGGTCAGCACACAATACATGGGTTATCCTCTGACAAATATACTGTTTATACAACCTGAATAGAGGTAGAGGTCAGCATACAATACATGGGTTATCCTCTGACAAATATACTGTTTATACAACCTGAATAGAGGTAGAGGTCATCATACAATACATGGGTTATCCTCTGACAAATATACTGTTTATACAACCTGAATAGAGGTAGAGGTCAGCATACAATACATGGGTTATCCTCTAACAAATATACTGTTTATACAACCTGAATAGAGGTAGAGGTAGAGGTCAGCATACAATACATGGGTTATCCTCTGACAAATATACTGTTTATACAACCTGAATAGAGGTAGAGGTCAGCATACAATACATGGGTTATCCTCTGACAAATATACTGTTTATACAACCTGAATAGAGGTAGAGGTCAGCACACAATACATGGGTTATCCTCTGACAAATATACTGTTTATACAACCTGAATAGAGGTAGAGGTAGAGGTCAGCATACAATACATGGGTTATCCTCTAACAAATATACTGTTTATACAACCTGAATAGAGGTAGAGGTCAGCACACAATACATGGGTTATCCTCTGACAAATATACTGTTTATACAACCTGAATAGAGGAGGTAGAGGTCAGCACACAATACATGGGTTATCCTCTGACAAATATACTGTTTATACAACCTGAATAGAGGTAGAGGTCAGCACACAATACATGGGTTATCCTCTGACAAATATACTGTTTATACAACCTGAATAGAGGTAGAGGTCAGCACACAATACATGGGTTATCCTCTGACAAATATACTGTTTATACAACCTGAATAGAGGTAGAGGTCAGTCACACAATACATGGGTTATCCTCTGACAAATATACTGTTTATACAACCTGAATAGAGGTAGAGGTCAGCACACAATACATGGGTTATCCTCTGACAAATATACTGTTTATACAACCTGAATAGAGGTAGTAGAGGTCAGCACACAATACATGGGTTATCCTCTGACAAATATACTGTTTATACAACCTGAATAGAGGTAGAGGTCAGCATACAATACATGGGTTATCCTCTGACAAATATACTGTTTATACAACCTGAATAGAGGTAGAGGTAGAGGTCAGCACACAATACATGGGTTATCCTCTGACAAATATACTGTTTATACAACCTGAATAGAGGTAGAGGTAGAGGTCAGCACACAATACATGGGTTATCCTCTGACAAATATACTGTTTATACAACCTGAATAGAGGTAGAGGTCATCACACAATACATGGGTTATCCTCTGGCAAATATACTGTTTATACAACCTGAATAGAGGTAGAGGTCAGCACACAATACATGGGTTATCCTCTGACAAATATACTGTTTATACAACCTGAATAGAGGTAGAGGTCAGCACACAATACATGGGTTATCCTCTGACAAATATACTGTTTATACAACCTGAATAGAGGTAGAGGTAGAGGTCAGCATACAATACATGGGTTATCCTCTGACAAATATACTGTTTATACAACCTGAATAGAGGTAGAGGTAGAGGTCAGCACACAATACATGGGTTATCCTCTGACAAATATACTGTTTATACAACCTGAATAGAGGTAGAGGTCAGCACACAATACATGGGTTATCCTCTGACAAATATACTGTTTATACAACCTGAATAGAGGTAGAGGTCAGCACACAATACATGGGTTATCCTCTGACAAATATACTGTTTATACAACCTGAATAGAGGTAGAGGTCAGCACACAATACATGGGTTATCCTCTGACAAATATACTGTTTATACAACCTGAATAGAGGTAGAGGTAGAGGTCAGCATACAATACATGGGTTATCCTCTGACAAATATACTGTTTATACAACCTGAATAGAGGTAGAGGTCAGCACACAATACATGGGTTATCCTCTGACAAATATACTGTTTATACAACCTGAATAGAGGTAGAGGTCAGCATACAATACATGGGTTATCCTCTGACAAATATACTGTTTATACAACCTGAATAGAGGTAGAGGTAGAGGTCAGCACACAATACATGGGTTATCCTCTGACAAATATACTGTTTATACAACCTGAATAGAGGTAGAGGTAGAGGTCAGCACACAATACATGAATAGAGGTTATCCTCTGACAAATATACTGTTTATACAACCTGAATAGAGGTAGAGGTCAGCATACAATACATGGGTTATCCTCTAACAAATATACTGTTTATACAACCTGAATAGAGGTAGAGGTCAGCACACAATACATGGGTTATCCTCTGACAAATATACTGTTTATACAACCTGAATAGAGGTAGAGGTCAGCACACAATACATGGGTTATCCTCTGACAAATATACTGTTTATACAACCTGAATAGAGGTAGAGGTCAGCACACAATACATGGGTTATCCTCTGACAAATATACTGTTTATACAACCTGAATAGAGGTAGAGGTCAGCACACAATACATGGGTTATCCTCTGACAAATATACTGTTTATACAACCTGAATAGAGGTAGAGGTCAGTCACATACAATACATGGGTTATCCTCTAACAAATATACTGTTTATACAACCTGAATAGAGGTAGAGGTAGAGGTCAGCACACAATACATGGGTTATCCTCTGACAAATATACTGTTTATACAACCTGAATAGAGGTAGAGGTCAGGTCACACAATACATGGGTTATCCTCTGACAAATATACTGTTTATACAACCTGAATAGAGGTAGAGGTCAGCATACAATACATGGGTTATCCTCTGACAAATATACTGTTTATACAACCTGAATAGAGGTAGAGGTCAGCATACAATACATGGGTTATCCTCTGACAAATATACTGTTTATACAACCTGAATAGAGGTAGAGGTAGAGGTCAGCACACAATACATGGGTTATCCTCTAACAAATATACTGTTTATACAACCTGAATAATAGAGGTAGAGGTCAGCACACAATACATGGGTTATCCTCTGACAAATATACTGTTTATACAACCTGAATAGAGGTAGAGGTCAGCACACAATACATGGGTTATCCTCTGACAAATATACTGTTTATACAACCTGAATAGAGGTAGAGGTAGAGGTCAGCACACAATACATGGGTTATCCTCTGACAAATATACTGTTTATACAACCTGAATAGAGGTAGAGGTAGAGGTCAGCATACAATACATGGGTTATCCTCTGACAAATATACTGTTTATACAACCTGAATAGAGGTAGAGGTCAGCACACAATACATGGGTTATCCTCTGACAAATATACTGTTTATACAACCTGAATAGAGGTAGAGGTCAGCACACAATACATGGGTTATCCTCTGACAAATATACTGTTTATACAACCTGAATAGAGGTAGAGGTAGAGGTCAGCACACAATACATGGGTTATCCTCTGACAAATATACTGTTTATACAACCTGAATAGAGGTAGAGGTCAGCACACAATACATGGGTTATCCTCTGACAAATATACTGTTTATACAACCTGAATAGAGGTAGAGGTAGAGGTCAGCATACAATACATGGGTTATCCTCTGACAAATATACTGTTTATACAACCTGAATAGAGGTAGAGGTCAGCACACAATACATGGGTTATCCTCTGACAAATATACTGTTTATACAACCTGAATAGAGGTAGAGGTCAGCACACAATACATGGGTTATCCTCTGACAAATATACTGTTTATACAACCTGAATAGAGGTAGAGGTCAGCATACAATACATGGGTTATCCTCTAACAAATATACTGTTTATACAACCTGAATAGAGGTAGAGGTCAGCACACAATACATGGGTTATCCTCTGACAAATATACTGTTTATACAACCTGAATAGAGGTAGAGGTCAGCACACAATACATGGGTTATCCTCTGACAAATATACTGTTTATACAACCTGAATAGAGGTAGAGGTCAGCACACAATACATGGGTTATCCTCTGACAAATATACTGTTTATACAACCTGAATAGAGGTAGAGGTAGAGGTCAGCATACAATACATGGGTTATCCTCTAACAAATATACTGTTTATACAACCTGAATAGAGGTAGAGGTCATCATACAATACATGGGTTATCCTCTGACAAATATACTGTTTATATAACCTGAATAGAGGTAGAGGTAGAGGTCAGCACACAATACATGGGTTATCCTCTAACAAATATACTGTTTATACAACCTGAATAGAGGTAGAGGTAGAGGTCAGCATACAATACATGGGTTATCCTCTGACAAATATACTGTTTATACAACCTGAATAGATAGAGGTAGAGGTCATCATACAATACATGGGTTATCCTCTGACAAATATACTGTTTATACAACCTGAATAGAGGTAGAGGTCATCATACAATACATGGGTTATCCTCTAACAAATATACTGTTTATACAACCTGAATAGAGGTAGAGGTCAGCACACAATACATGGGTTATCCTCTGACAAATATACTGTTTATACAACCTGAATAGAGGTAGAGGTCAGCACACAATACATGGGTTATCCTCTGACAAATATACTGTTTATACAACCTGAATAGAGGTAGAGGTAGAGGTCAGCACACAATACATGGGTTATCCTCTGACAAATATACTGTTTATACAACCTGAATAGAGGTAGAGGTAGAGGTCAGCACACAATACATGGGTTATCCTCTGACAAATATACTGTTTATACAACCTGAATAGAGGTAGAGGTAGAGGTCAGCACACAATACATGGGTTATCCTCTGACAAATATACTGTTTATACAACCTGAATAGAGGTAGAGGTCAGCACACAATACATGGGTTATCCTCTAACAAATATACTGTTTATACAACCTGAATAGAGGTAGAGGTAGAGGTCAGCACACAATACATGGGTCATCCTCTGACAAATATACTGTTTATACAACCTGAATAGAGGTAGAGGTAGAGGTCAGCACACAATACATGGGTCATCCTCTAACAAATATACTGTTTATACAACCTGAATAGAGGTAGAGGTCAGCACACAATACATGGGTTATCCTCTAACAAATATACTGTTTATACAACCTGAATAGAGGTAGAGGTCAGCATACAATACATGGGTTATCCTCTGACAAATATACTGTTTATACAACCTGAATAGAGGTAGAGGTAGAGGTCAGCATACAATACATGGGTTATCCTCTAACAAATATACTGTTTATACAACCTGAATAGAGGTAGAGGTCAGCACACAATACATGGGTTATCCTCTGACAAATATACTGTTTATACAACCTGAATAGAGGTAGAGGTAGAGGTCAGCACACAATACATGGGTTATCCTCTGACAAATATACTGTTTATACAACCTGAATAGAGGTAGAGGTCAGCACATACAATACATGGGTTATCCTCTGACAAATATACTGTTTATACAACCTGAATAGAGGTAGAGGTAGAGGTCAGCACACAATACATGGGTTATCCTCTGACAAATATACTGTTTATACAACCTGAATAATAGAGGTAGAGGTCAGCACACAATACATGGGTCATCCTCTGACAAATATACTGTTTATACAACCTGAATAGAGGTAGAGGTAGAGGTCAGCACACAATACATGGGTTATCCTCTAACAAATATACTGTTTATACAACCTGAATAGAGGTAGAGGTCAGCACACAATACATGGGTTATCCTCTGACAAATATACTGTTTATACAACCTGAATAGAGGTAGAGGTCAGCATACAATACATGGGTTATCCTCTGACAAATATACTGTTTATACAACCTGAATAGAGGTAGAGGTAGAGGTCAGCATACAATACATGGGTTATCCTCTAACAAATATACTGTTTATACAACCTGAATAGAGGTAGAGGTCAGCACACAATACATGGGTTATCCTCTGACAAATATACTGTTTATACAACCTGAATAGAGGTAGAGGTAGAGGTCAGCACACAATACATGGGTTATCCTCTGACAAATATACTGTTTATACAACCTGAATAGAGGTAGAGGTCAGCACACAATACATGGGTTATCCTCTGACAAATATACTGTTTATACAACCTGAATAGAGGTAGAGGTAGAGGTCAGCACACAATACATGGGTTATCCTCTAACAAATATACTGTTTATACAACCTGAATAGAGGTAGAGGTCAGCATACAATACATGGGTTATCCTCTGACAAATATACTGTTTATACAACCTGAATAGAGGTAGAGGTCAGCACACAATACATGGGTTATCCTCTGACAAATATACTGTTTATACAACCTGAATAGAGGTAGAGGTAGAGGTCAGCACACAATACATGGGTTATCCTCTGACAAATATACTGTTTATACAACCTGAATAGAGGTAGAGGTCAGCACACAATACATGGGTTATCCTCTGACAAATATACTGTTTATACAACCTGAATAGAGGTAGAGGTAGAGGTCAGCACACAATACATGGGTTATCCTCTGACAAATATACTGTTTATACAACCTGAATAGAGGTAGAGGTCAGCACACAATACATGGGTCATCCTCTGACAAATATACTGTTTATACAACCTGAATAGAGGTAGAGGTCAGCACACAATACATGGGTTATCCTCTGACAAATATACTGTTTATACAACCTGAATAGAGGTAGAGGTAGAGGTCAGCACACAATACATGGGTTATCCTCTGACAAATATACTGTTTATACAACCTGAATAGAGGTAGAGGTCAGCACACAATACATGGGTTATCCTCTGACAAATATACTGTTTATACAACCTGAATAGAGGTAGAGGTCATCATACAATACATGGGTTATCCTCTGACAAATATACTGTTTATACAACCTGAATAGAGGTAGAGGTAGAGGTCAGCATACAATACATGGGTTATCCTCTAACAAATATACTGTTTATACAACCTGAATAGAGGTAGAGGTAGAGGTCAGCATACAATACATGGGTTATCCTCTGACAAATATACTGTTTATACAACCTGAATAGAGGTAGAGGTCAGCACACAATACATGGGTTATCCTCTGACAAATATACTGTTTATACAACCTGAATAGAGGTAGAGGTCAGCACACAATACATGGGTTATCCTCTGACAAATATACTGTTTATACAACCTGAATAGAGGTAGAGGTAGAGGTCAGCATACAATACATGGGTTATCCTCTAACAAATATACTGTTTATACAACCTGAATAGAGGTAGAGGTCAGCACACAATACATGGGTTATCCTCTGACAAATATACTGTTTATACAACCTGAATAGAGGTAGAGGTCAGCACACAATACATGGGTCATCCTCTGACAAATATACTGTTTATACAACCTGAATAGAGGTAGAGGTCAGCACACAATACATGGGTTATCCTCTGACAAATATACTGTTTATACAACCTGAATAGAGGTAGAGGTCAGCACACAATACATGGGTTATCCTCTGACAAATATACTGTTTATACAACCTGAATAGAGGTAGAGGTCAGCACACAATACATGGGTTATCCTCTGACAAATATACTGTTTATACAACCTGAATAGAGGTAGAGGTAGAGGTCAGCACACAATACATGGGTCATCCTCTGACAAATATACTGTTTATACAACCTGAATAGAGGTAGAGGTAGAGGTCATCATACAATACATGGGTTATCCTCTGACAAATATACTGTTTATACAACCTGAATAGAGGTAGAGGTCAGCACACAATACATGGGTTATCCTCTGACAAATATACTGTTTATACAACCTGAATAGAGGTAGAGGTAGAGGTCATCATACAATACATGGGTTATCCTCTGACAAATATACTGTTTATACAACCTGAATAGAGGTAGAGGTAGAGGTCATCATACAATACATGGGTTATCCTCTGACAAATATACTGTTTATACAACCTGAATAGAGGTAGAGGTCAGCACACAATACATGGGTTATCCTCTGACAAATATACTGTTTATACAACCTGAATAGAGGTAGAGGTCAGCACACAATACATGGGTTATCCTCTGACAAATATACTGTTTATACAACCTGAATAGAGGTAGAGGTAGAGGTCAGCACACAATACATGGGTTATCCTCTGACAAATATACTGTTTATACAACCTGAATAGAGGTAGAGGTAGAGGTCAGCACACAATACATGGGTTATCCTCTGACAAATATACTGTTTATACAACCTGAATAGAGGTAGAGGTAGAGGTCAGCACACAATACATGGGTCATCCTCTAACAAATATACTGTTTATACAACCTGAATAGAGGTAGAGGTCAGCACACAATACATGGGTTATCCTCTAACAAATATACTGTTTATACAACCTGAATAGAGGTAGAGGTAGAGGTCAGCACACAATACATGGGTTATCCTCTGACAAATATACTGTTTATACAACCTGAATAGAGGTAGAGGTAGAGGTCAGCACACAATACATGGGTTATCCTCTGACAAATATACTGTTTATACAACCTGAATAGAGGTAGAGGTCAGCACACAATACATGGGTTATCCTCTGACAAATATACTGTTTATACAACCTGAATAGAGGTAGAGGTCAGCACACAATACATGGGTCATCCTCTGACAAATATACTGTTTATACAACCTGAATAGAGGTAGAGGTCAGCACACAATACATGGGTCATCCTCTGACAAATATACTGTTTATACAACCTGAATAATAGAGGTAGAGGTCAGCACACAATACATGGGTTATCCTCTAACAAATATACTGTTTATACAACCTGAATAGAGGTAGAGGTCAGCACACAATACATGGGTTATCCTCTGACAAATATACTGTTTATACAACCTGAATAGAGGTAGAGGTCAGCACACAATACATGGGTTATCCTCTGACAAATATACTGTTTATACAACCTGAATAGAGGTAGAGGTAGAGGTCAGCATACAATACATGGGTTATCCTCTGACAAATATACTGTTTATACAACCTGAATAGAGGTAGAGGTCAGCACACAATACATGGGTTATCCTCTAACAAATATACTGTTTATACAACCTGAATAGAGGTAGAGGTCAGCATACAATACATGGGTTATCCTCTGACAAATATACTGTTTATACAACCTGAATAGAGGTAGAGGTCAGCACACAATACATGGGTTATCCTCTAACAAATATACTGTTTATACAACCTGAATAGAGGTAGAGGTCAGCACACAATACATGGGTTATCCTCTGACAAATATACTGTTTATACAACCTGAATAGAGGTAGAGGTCAGCACACAATACATGGGTTATCCTCTAACAAATATACTGTTTATACAACCTGAATAGAGGTAGAGGTCAGCACACAATACATGGGTTATCCTCTAACAAATATACTGTTTATACAACCTGAATAGAGGTAGAGGTCAGCACACAATACATGGGTTATCCTCTGACAAATATACTGTTTATACAACCTGAATAGAGGTAGAGGTAGAGGTCAGCACACAATACATGGGTTATCCTCTAACAAATATACTGTTTATACAACCTGAATAGAGGTAGAGGTAGAGGTCATCATACAATACATGGGTTATCCTCTGACAAATATACTGTTTATACAACCTGAATAGAGGTAGAGGTCAGCACACAATACATGGGTTATCCTCTGACAAATATACTGTTTATACAACCTGAATAGAGGTAGAGGTCATCATACAATACATGGGTTATCCTCTGACAAATATACTGTTTATACAACCTGAATAGAGGTAGAGGTCAGCACACAATACATGGGTTATCCTCTGACAAATATACTGTTTATACAACCTGAATAGAGGTAGAGGTAGAGGTCAGCACACAATACATGGGTTATCCTCTGACAAATATACTGTTTATACAACCTGAATAGAGGTAGAGGTCATCATACAATACATGGGTTATCCTCTAACAAATATACTGTTTATACAACCTGAATAGAGGTAGAGGTCAGCACACAATACATGGGTTATCCTCTGACAAATATACTGTTTATACAACCTGAATAGAGGTAGAGGTCAGCACACAATACATGGGTTATCCTCTGACAAATATACTGTTTATACAACCTGAATAGAGGTAGAGGTAGAGGTCAGCACACAATACATGGGTTATCCTCTGACAAATATACTGTTTATACAACCTGAATAGAGGTAGAGGTAGAGGTCAGCATACAATACATGGGTTATCCTCTAACAAATATACTGTTTATACAACCTGAATAGAGGTAGAGGTCATCATACAATACATGGGTTATCCTCTAACAAATATACTGTTTATACAACCTGAATAGAGGTAGAGGTCAGCACACAATACATGGGTTATCCTCTAACAAATATACTGTTTATACAACCTGAATAGAGGTAGAGGTAGAGGTCAGCATACAATACATGGGTTATCCTCTAACAAATATACTGTTTATACAACCTGAATAGAGGTAGAGGTCATCATACAATACATGGGTTATCCTCTAACAAATATACTGTTTATACAACCTGAATAGAGGTAGAGGTCATCATACAATACATGGGTTATCCTCTAACAAATATACTGTTTATACAACCTGAATAGAGGTAGAGGTAGAGGTCAGCATACAATACATGGGTTATCCTCTAACAAATATACTGTTTATACAACCTGAATAGAGGTAGAGGTCATCATACAATACATGGGTTATCCTCTAACAAATATACTGTTTATACAACCTGAATAGAGGTAGAGGTAGAGGTCAGCACACAATACATGGGTTATCCTCTAACAAATATACTGTTTATACAACCTGAATAGAGGTAGAGGTCAGCATACAATACATGGGTTATCCTCTGGCAAATATACTGTTTATACAACCTGAATAGAGGTAGAGGTAGAGGTCATCATACAATACATGGGTTATCCTCTGACAAATATACTGTTTATACAACCTGAATAGAGGTAGAGGTCAGCACACAATACATGGGTTATCCTCTGACAAATATACTGTTTATACAACCTGAATAGAGGTAGAGGTCAGCACACAATACATGGGTTATCCTCTGACAAATATACTGTTTATACAACCTGAATAGAGGTAGAGGTCAGCACACAATACATGGGTTATCCTCTAACAAATATACTGTTTATACAACCTGAATAGAGGTAGAGGTCAGCACACAATACATGGGTCATCCTCTGACAAATATACTGTTTATACAACCTGAATAGAGGTAGAGGTAGAGGTCAGCACACAATACATGGGTTATCCTCTGACAAATATGATATTTAAACAAACTGAATGAAACTCTGAATGTTGTCAATGTAGAGGTATTTTGATTGGTTAAACACAAGATCAAAAATAGATAAACAGCTGAAAACAGGCTACATTAACAGGATATACCAAACCGGGTGGAAATGGAGATGCTAACAGGACCAGAATCACACTGTTCATTCCTCCCAGACCTACCAAACCCATCTGTATCCTTCCAAACACATCTGTATCCTTCCAAACCCATTAGTATCCTACCAAACCCATCTGTATCCTACCAATCCCATCTGTATCCTACCAACCCCATCTGTATCCTTCCAAACCCATCTGTATCCTACCAAACCCATCTGTATCCTACCAAACCCATCTGTATCCTACCAAACCCATCTGTATCCTTCCAAACCCATCTGTATCCTTCCAAACCCATCTGTATCCTTCCAAACCCATCTGTATCCTACCAAACCCATCTGTATCCTTCCAAACCCATCTGTATCCTTCCAAACCCATCTGTATCCTACCAAACCCATCTGTATCCTACCAAACCCATCTGTATCCTACCAAACCCATCTGTATCCTACCAAACCCATCTGTATCCTACCAAACCCATCTGTATCCTTCCAAACCCATCTGTATCCTTCCAAACCCATCTGTATCCTACCAAACCCATCTGTATCCTACCAAACCCATCTGTATCCTACCAAACCCATCTGTATCCTACCAAACCCATCTGTATCCTTCCAAACCCATCTGTATCCTACCAAACCCATCTGTATCCTACCAAGCCCATTTGTATCCTACCAAACCCATCTGTATCCTACCAAACCCATCTGTATCCTACCTACCCATCTGTATCCTACCAAACCCATCTGTATCCTACCAAACCCATCTGTATCCTACCAAGCCCATCTGTATCCTACCAATCCCATCTGTATCCTACCAAACCCATTGTGATCCCTTTCCTAACAAGATAGAGTATGTATCCTGTATATTAACCCTGCTTTGCCAAACATCAGATGTTCTACCATCCAGACGTACAGCTGTTTTACAAACTGCCTCAACTACTTCTACAGATTCCATACAGAGTTACAAACCCCAGGTGACTCACCTACCCCTGTCCTCCTATTGTCCTCCTAATGTCTTCCTACTGTTCTCTACCCCCGTCCTCCTGCGGTACCTACCCCTGTCCTCTACCCCGTCCTCCTGCGGTACCTACTCCTGTCCTCTACCCCTGTCCTCCTACTGTATCTACCCCTGTCCTCTACCCTTGTCCTCCTACTGTCCTATACCCCTGTCCTCCTGCTGTCCTCTACCCCTGTCCTCTACCCTTGTCCTCCTACTGTCCTCTACCCCTGTCCTCTACCCCTGTCCTCTACCCCCGTCCTCTAACCCCGTCCTCCTGTGGTACCTACCCCTGTCCTCTACCCCCGTCCTCCTGCTGTACCTACCCCTGTCCTCTACCCCTGTCCCCTACCCCTGTCCTCCTACTGTATCTACCCTTGTCCTCCTACTGTACCTACCCCTGTCCTCTACCCTTGTCCTCCTACTGTCCTCTACCCCTGTCCTCCTACTGTCCTCTACCCCTGTCCTCTACCCCCGTCCTCTAACCCCGTCCTCCTGTGGTACCTACCCCTGTCCTCTACCCCTGTCCCCTACCCCTGTCCTCCTACTGTATCTACCCCTGTCCTCCTTCTGTACCTACCTCTTGTCCTTGCCGACACTTTAACTTCATGGAGAGACCTTTGACATCAAAGAACCGTCGATACAACATCTCTGTTACTTTCAGTGACTGTGAGCCCCAGACAGGCTGATATCTAACCTTACAATGCTTCAACCTTCTCAACCACAGCCTCCACTGACTGAACACCACAGTACCACAGCACTTCACAACACTAGTTCTCAGAGTAGGGAGAGAGACAGTGAGAACTGTCAGGAAGTGATGTAACAGTGTACAGGGGGTGCACAGTTCCTGTCAGAGTAGGGAGAGAGACAGAGAGCACCAGGAAGTGATGCAACAGTGTACAGGGGGTGCTGTTTCTGACTCAACCACCATCTCCAGTAGTAAGAGACAGGTATTCATAGAATGACATAGAACTAGAGCGGTCTGTCTTAGCTGCTGGTCGTGGCTGAGGTCTGTCTTAGCTGCTGGTCGTGGCTGAGGTCTATCTTAGCTGCTGGTCGTGGCTGAGGTCTGTCGTAGCTGAGGTCTGTCTTAGCTGCTGGTTGTGGCTGAGGTCTGTCTTAGCTGCTGGTCGTGATTGAGGTCTGTCTTAGCTGCTGGTCGTGATTGAGGTCTGTCTTAGCTGCTGGTCGTGACTGAGGTCTGTCTTAGCTGCTGGTCGTGGCTGAGGTCTGTCGTGGCTGAGGTCTGTCGTGGCTGAGGTCTGTCTTAGCTGCTGGTCGTGGCTGTGGCTGAGGTCTGTCGTGGCTGAGGTCTGTCTTAGCTGCTGGTCGTGATTGAGGTCTGTCTTAGCTGCTGGTCGTGATTGAGGTCTGTCTTAGCTGCTGGTCGTGGCTGAGGTCTGTCTTAGCTGCTGGTCGTGGCTGAGGTCTGTCTTAGCTGCTGGTCGTGGCTGAGGTCTGTCTTAGCTGCTGGTCGTGGCTGAGGTCTGTCTTAGCTGCTGGTCGTGGCTGAGGTCTGTCTTAGCTGCTGGTCGTGGCTGAGGTCTGTCTTAGCTGCTGGTCGTGGCTGAGGTCTGTCTTAGCTGCTGGTCGTGGCTGAGGTCTGTCTTAGCTGCTGGTCGTGGCTGAGGTCTGTCTTAGCTGCTGGTCGTGGCTGAGGTCTGTCTTAGCTGCTGGTCGTGGCTGAGGTCTGTCTTAGCCGCTGGTCGTGGCTGCTGGTCGTGGCTGAGGTCTGTCTTAGCCGCTGGTCGTGGCCGAGGTCTGTCTTAGCTGCTGGTCGTGGCTGAGGTCTGTCTTAGCTGCTGGTCGTGGCTGAGGTCTGTCTTAGCTGCTGGTCGTGGCTGAGGTCTGTCTTAGCTGCTGGTCGTGGCTGAGGTCTGTCTTAGCTGCTGGTCGTGGCCGAGGTCTGTCATTAAAGCTGTTGGCCCTTTAAAGCGACTGGCTAGCTGCTGTGGTGACAGAGAGAGAGAGCTGGAGTCCATAGAGAGAATGTCCACTTCCTGTTCTACTTCTCTTACCGCTCAGTGCTGCTGCTTCCGCCACTAATACTATTCTGTTTCTCTGGTATCTATCTCTCATCTCTTCTCGCTGCAACACAACACAACACTGTATCATTAGCACAAACGTCCTCAACTGAGTCAGATCAAATTAGGGTCATGTCACGGTGAAACGTGAAAACAGACCTCTTTGTGTAACACCACCAAAGCTCTTAATAATAATAATATATCAACGTGGTTAAAACCCATTAGCAAGGGTCAATTTATCACCTTTACTGAAGTTTTTCAGAGTTGAAATGTTTATTTGTGGAAACAGATTGGGGTTCCTCTGAAACACTAGTGCGTTCTGAACAGAGACTGTGACAATGGTAAGATGTCAAGTACAGATGTCGTATCTTCATTTGAGCCAGTTTCACACAGCAGCAAAATAATCCTGCAGCAACAGGAAATGTGAATTGTTATGTGGATTATAATTAATGGACATATTTTTGTAGGGGTTGATACATTTTTCATTAGGGAAAATCAAGTCTGAAATGGGGAATTACAAACTTTTTAAACCTACAATACACACAGGGAAAATCCATCAACAACAGGATGATCAAATTAAGATATGACATGTGTATTTCAGCAGAGGACTGCAAACAGCTTTAATCCTGAAACATAACCTTGTGATTAATAATGATGAGATTATTGGATGATAATGGTCACCCTGGTCTTCTTGTACATCTTGCTCCTATAATAGTAGAGGTATTAGTGGTAGTAGTAGTAGTAAACTCAGCAAAAAAATAAACTTCCCTTTTTCAGGACCCTGTCTTTCAAAGATATTTCTAAAAATATATATAATAATTCACAGATCTTCATTGTAAAGGGTTTAAACACTGTTTCCCATGCTTGTTCAATGAACCATAAACAATGAATGAACATGCACCTGTGGAACCCTAACCCTAACCCTAATGAACATGCACCTGTGGAACCCTAACCCTAATGAACATGCACCAGTGGAACCCTAACCCTAACCCTAATGAACATGCACCTGTGGAACCCTAACCCTAATGAACATGCACCTGTGGAACCCTAACCCTAACCCTAATGAACATGCACCTGTGGAACCCTAACCCTAATGAACATGCACCAGTGGAACCCTAACCCTAACCCTAATGAACATGCACCTGTGGAACCCTAACCCTAATGAACATGCACCTGTGGAACCCTAACCCTAACCCTAACCCTAATGAACATGCACCTGTGGAACCCTAACCCTAATGAACATGCACCTGTGGAACCCTAACCCTAACCCTAATGAACATGCACCTGTGGAACCCTAACCCTAATGAACATGCACCAGTGGAACCCTAACCCTAACCCTAATGAACATGCACCTGTGGAACCCTAACCCTAATGAACATGCACCTGTGGAACCCTAACCCTAATGAACATGCACCTGTGGAACCCTAACCCTAATGAACATGCACCAGTGGAACCCTAACCCTAATGAACATGCACCAGTGGAACCCTAACCCTAACCCTAATGAACATGCACCAGTGGAACCCTAACCCTAATGAACATGCACCTGTGGAACCCTAACCCTAACCCTAATGAACATGCACCAGTGGAACCCTAACCCTAATGAACATGCACCTGTGGAACCCTAACCCTAACCCTAATGAACATGCACCAGTGGAACCCTAACCTAACCCTAATGAACATGCACATGTGGAACCCTAACCCTAATCCTAATGAACATGCACCTGTGGAACCCTAACCCTAATGAACATGCAGCTGTGGAACCCTAACCCTAATGAACATGCACCTGTGGAACCCTAACCCTAATGAACATGCACCAGTGGAACCCTAACCCTAATGAACATGCACCTGTGGAACCCTAACCCTAATGAACATGCACCTGTGGAACCCTAACCCTAATGAACATGCACCAGTGGAACCCTAACCCTAACCCTAATGAACATGCACCAGTGGAACCCTAATCCTAACCCTAATGAACATGCACCTGTGGAACCCTAACCCTAATGAACATGCACCTGTGGAACCCTAACCCTAATGAACATGCACCTGTGGAACCCTAACCCTAACCCTAATGAACATGCACCTGTGGAACCCTAACCCTAATGAACATGCACCTGTGGAACCCTAACCCTAATGAACATGCACCAGTGGAACCCTAACCCTAATGAACATGCACCAGTGGAACCCTAACCCTAATGAACATGCACCAGTGGAACCCTAACCCTAATGAACATGCACCAGTGGAACCCTAACCCTAACCCTAATGAACATGCACCAGTGGAACCCTAACCCTAATGAACATGCACCAGTGGAACCCTAACCCTAATGAACATGCACCAGTGGAACCCTAACCCTAATGAACATGCACCAGTGGAACCCTAACCCTAATGAACATGCACCAGTGGAACCCTAACCCTAATGAACATGCACCAGTGGAACCCTAACCCTAATGAACATGCACCAGTGGAACCCTAACCCTAATGAACATGCACCAGTGGAACCCTAACCCTAATGAACATGCACCAGTGGAACCCTAACCCTAATGAACATGCACCAGTGGAACCCTAACCCTAATGAACATGCACCAGTGGAACCCTAACCCTAATGAACATGCACCAGTGGAACCCTAACCCTAACCCTAATGAACATGCACCAGTGGAACCCTAACCCTAATGAACATGCACCAGTGGAACCCTAACCCTAATGAACATGCACCAGTGGAACCCTAACCCTAACCCTAATGAACATGCACCAGTGGAACCCTAACCCTAACCCTAATGAACATGCACCTGTGGAACCCTAACCCTAACCCTAATGAACATGCACCAGTGGAACCCTAACCTTATATAAACGGTAGATTATCAGACACTCAACAAGGTCTGATTTCATTATTACTGAAACAGGATCCAAGTGGTAAATATAAAGATCCAGTTCATTAAAACAACTTGGAGGCAAAAACTCTAGCACATAGAATTAAAGCACAGAATTAAAAAGGTTTTGTCTGATGTTATTCATTCTAATCAAACAGGTTTTTAACATGGACTATACATTGGAGATAATATAAGACAAGTCCTGGAAACAGTAGAACACTATGAAAAATCTGGGAAAAGGCTTTTGATAAAGTACGATTGGATTTTATATATAAATGCCTGGAACATTTACATTTTGGAGAATATCTTCTTCCGAAGAGGAGAGGCGAAAAGAATCGGAGGACCAATATGCGGCGTGGTCCAAGAAAGAGAACACATGAACAACTGAATACAAAAAAACAATAAACGTGGAACGAACGAAACCCAAAACAGCACCGTGTGGTGAAAAACACAGACATGGAAACAATCACCCACAAACAACACACATGTGAAACCAGGCTACCTAAAGTATGATTCTCAATCAGGGGCTACCAATCAGGGACAAAGTATGATTCTCAATCAGGGACAACCAGGCTACCTAAAGTATGATTCTCAATCAGGGACAACCAGGCTACCTAAAGTATGATTCTCAATCAGGGACAACCAGGCTACCTAAGTATGATTCTCAATCAGGGACAACCAGGCTACCTAAAGTATGATTCTCAATCAGGGACAACCAGGCTACCTAAGTATGATTCTCAATCAGGGACAACCAGGCTACCTAAAGTATGATTCTCAATCAGGGACAACCAGGCTACCTAAAGTATGATTCTCAATCAGGGACAACCAGGCTACCTAAGTATGATTCTCAATCAGAGACAACCACGCTACCTAAAGTATGATTCTCAATCAGGGACAACCAGGCTACCTAAGTATGATTCTCAATCAGGGACAACCAGGCTACCTAAAGTATGATTCTCAATCAGGGACAACCAGGCTACCTAAGTATGATTCTCAATCAGGGACAACCAGGCTACCTAAGTATGATTCTCAATCAGAGACAACCAGGCTACCTAAGTATGATTCTCAATCAGGGACAACCAGGCTACCTAAGTATGATTCTCAATACCCTAAGTATGATTCTCAATCAGGGACAACCAGGCTACCTAAGTATGATTCTCAATCAGGGACAACCAGGACATGATTCTCAATCAGGGACAACCAGGCTACCTAAGTATGATTCTCAATCAGGGACAACCAGGCTACCTAAGTATGATTCTCAATCAGAGACAACTAATGACACCTGCCTCTGATTGAGAACCATACTAGGCCGAAACTATAGAAATCCCCAAAATCATAGAAAAACAAACAGACTGCCCACCCCAACTCACGCCCTGACCATACTAAATAATGACAAAACAAAGGAAATAAAGGTCAGAACGTGACAGTCAAGAGGAGTAAAACAAGGTTGTCCACTATCGCCATATCTATTTATTATGACCATCGAAATGTTCGCTGTTAAAATCAAATCCAATAATAATATCAAGCAATTAGAAATCCTTAGGTCCTTCTGTAGCTCAGTTGGTAGAGCATGGCGCTTGTAACGCCAGGGTAGTGGGTTCGATTCCGGGACCACCCATACGTAGAATGTATGCACACATGACTGTAAGTTGCTTTGGATAAAAGCGTCTGCTAAATGGCATATATTTTTATATATATATAAATCCACGGCTGAAAAACAAAGGTGTCACTGTACGCTGATGATTCATGTTTTCTTTTAAATCCACAACTTGGATCCCTCCACAGCCTCAACGAGGATCTAGATACTGTTTCTAACCTCTCTGGATTAAAAGTAGAGCGCATAAACTAACACTACCTAACATGAAAACAATTACACACAAAACATGATGGGAAACAGAGGGTTAAATACAAGTCGCTTAATTGGGGAAATGTAAAGCAGGTGTTCTCGGTATATACAAATCCCGAAATAAATAAATGATCTCACTCCAATACATTTCTATAGAAAGTTAGCAAAAACAGATCTTGCTACCATGGAAAGGTCTGTCTATTTTGTGGAAAAATCACTCTAATTAACTATTTAGTCATATCCCAGTTTACCCTGATTAACTCTTTAGTCATATCTCAGTTTACCCTGATTAACTCTTTAGTCATATCCCAGTTTACCCTGCTTAACTCTTTAGTCATATCCCAGTTTACCCTGATTAACTCTCTAGTCATATCCCAGTTTACCCTGCTTAACTCTTTAGTCATATCCCAGTTTACCCTGCTTAACTCTTTAGTCATATCCCAGTTTACCCTGCTTAACTCTTTAGTCATATCCCAGTTTACCCATTTGCTTATGGTCTTGCCTACACTTAGCAAACAGTTTTAAAATTATTTTAGAAAAAAATATTCAATTTTATTTGGAATGGCAAGCCAGACAAAATTTAAGAGGCCTATTTATATAATCAATATGAATTCGGAGGGCAGAAATGATTAAATATTAAAGCATTTGACCACTTTCACTAAAAGCATCAGTCGTACAAAACGTATAAATAAATCCAAACTGGTTCTCTGGCAGATTAGTAAGAATGTCCCCATGTTAAAGACCTTTTTCCCTATTCAGATTACAAATAACTGAAAGTGAGATGTTGTAAAGTAAATCATCTCCCATATATCGTTATTTTTAAAACAAGCCTTGAAAAGGTGGAAACAATTTCAATGTAACCAGAAAGGCAGAACAAATAATACAGTAAATATTAAACTCAAATATACTAATTGATTTAAAAAAAACATTCTTTTTTTTAAGTTAGAATCTTTAAAAATGTTATCAAAAATAGGACATGCAGCTAACAAAATCATATGGAAATGTCTGATCCCCAAATTACAACCAACTAATTGCAGCATTACCACAAAAATGGGAGAGGATAGTGGAAGGGGAAAATGTAATGAACTTGTCTGTCGGCCCAAAGACCATTTTTGAAAAGAAAATTGTGATGAATAAAAAGTATAACAGTTTCATTTAAGGACCGAAACACTGACAGATCTGCCATTTAACCTGCAAAATAGTTGGGAACAGATTTTTGACGCACCGATTCCATGGCACATGGTTTATGAACTGATATGCAAAACGATGCCGGATTCAAAACTGCATTTTTCCACTTAAATTATTAACACAATTCTTGCAACCAATAGAATTAGAATAACAGTGAAGACATCACAACTAAATAACAAATGGAAACCTAACAATAACTAGTGGTAAACAATTCAAAATGTAATTTATATTTGAAATTCTTCAAATAGCCACGCTTTGCCTTGACAACAACTTTGCACACTCTTGGCATTCTCTCAACCGGTTTCATGAAGTATTCACCTGGAATGCATTTCAATTAACAGGTGTGCCTTCTTAAAAGTTCATTTGTGAAATGTCTTTCTTTCTTAATGCATTTGAGACAATTAGTTGTGTTGTGACAAGGTAGGGATGGTATACAGAAGATAACCATATTTGGTAAAAGACCAAGTCCATATTATGGCAAGAACAACTCAAATAAGCAGAGAGAAACAAATTATTAATGGACTGTCCAGACATGAAGTCAATATGGAACATTTCAAGAACTTTGAAAGAAAGTTTCTTCAAGTGCAGTTGCAAAAACCATCATGCACTACGATGAAACTGGCTCTCATGAGTACCGCAACAGGAAATGAAGACCCAGAGTTACCTCTGCTGCAGAGCATAAGTTCATTGGAGTTACTAGCCTCAGAATTTGCATCTCAAATAAATGCTTCACTGATTCAAGTAAGAGACACATCTCAACATCAACTGTTTAGAGGAAACCGTCTGAATCAGGCCTTTATGGTCGAAATGCGGCAAAGAAAGAACTACTAAAGAACACCGATAAAAAGAAGAGACTTGCTTTGGCCAAGAAACACCATCAATGGAAATTAGACCGAATTGGAGATTTTTGGTTCCAACCTCTGTGTCTTTGAGAGACGCAGAGTGGGTGAATGGATGATCTCCGCATGTATATTTCCCACCGTGAAGCATGGAGGAGGAGGTGTTATGGTATGGGGATGCTTTGTTGCTGACACTGTCAGTGATTTATTTTGAATTGAAGGGACACTTAACCCGCATGGCTACCACAGCATTCTGCAGCGATACGCCATCCCATATGGTTTACGCTTAGTGTGACTATCATTTGTTTTTCATCAGGAGAATGACCCAATACACCTCTAGGCTGTGTAAGGGCTATTTGACCAAGAAGGAGAGTGATGGAGTGCTGCATCAGATGACCTGGCCTCCACAATCACCCGACCTCAACCCAATTTAGATGGTTTGGAATGAGTTGGACCGCAGAGTGAAGGAAAAGCAGCTAACAAGTGCTCAGCATATGTGATAACTCCTTCAAGACGAAAAGCATTCCAGGTGAAGCTGGTTGAGAGAATGCCAAAATTGTGCAAAGCTGTCATCAAGGCAAAGGGTGGCTACTTTGAAGAATCTCAAAAAATAAAATACATTTTAATTTCTTTAACACTTGTTTGGTTACAACATGATTTCATATGTGTTATGTCCTAGTTTTGATGTCTTCACTATTATTCTACAATGACGAAAAAAAATAAACAAACTAAAGAAAAACCCTTGAATGAGCAGGAACCGTTTGACCTGTCATGTATGTATATGTATGTATATAAGGGGGATTGGAAGGGATGCAGACAATTACATTGATGGAAGCTGGAATCTATATGAAATATTAAAGCTGAACTACCCCCCAAAAAGAAATCTGCAATAAAAAGTTATGTAGTATTACTGTAGTAGTCATTTAGTAGTAATGTAGTAGTAGTAGTAGTAGTAGTAGTAGTAGTAATGTAGTAGTAGTAGTAGTAGTAGTAGTAGTAATGTAGTAGTAACCTAGTAGCAGTTTAGTAGTTATGTAGCAGTAGTTTAGTAGTAGTTTAGTTGTAGTTTAGTAGTAATCGTGTTGTAGTTGTAGTAGTAATGTAGTGGTAGTTTAGTAGTGATGTAGTAGAAATGTAGTAGTAGTTTAGTAGTAGTGTAGTAGTAATGCATTAGTGGTTTAGTGGTAATGTGGTAGTAGTGGTGTAGTAGTAGTAATGTACTAGTAGTAGTTATAGTAGTAGTAATGTAGTAGTAGTGGTAGTTTAGTAGTAGTAATATGTGGTTTAGTAGTAGTAATGTAGTAATGTAGTAGTAGTGGTAGTTTAGTAGTAGTAATATGTGGTTTAGTAGTAGTTTAGTAGTAATGTAGTGTAATGTATTTTAGTGTAGTAGTAATGTAGTTTAGTGGTAATGCTGTAGCAATGTATTATTAGTGTAGTAGTAATGTTGTAGTAGTTTAGTAGTTATGTAGCAGTAATGTAGTAGTAGTGTATTGTTAGTGTAGCAGTAATGTAGTAGTAATGTATTGTTAGTGTAGTAGTGATGTAGTAGTAGTGTATTATTAGTGTAGTAGTGGTGTAGTAGTAGTAGTGTATTATTAGTGTAGTAGTGGTGTAGTAGTAATGTAGTGTTAGTGTAGTAGTAATGTAGTAGTAATGTATTGTTAGTGTCGTAGTAATGTAGTAGTAATGTATTGTTAGTGTAGTAGTGATGTAGTAGTAGTGTAGTGTTAGTGTAGCAGTAATGTAGTAGTAATGTATTGTTAGTGTAGTAGTGATGTAGTAGTAGTGATGTAGTAGTAGTGATGTAGTAGTAATGTATTGTTAGTGTAGCAGTAATGTAGTAGTAATGTATTGTTGGTGTAGTAGTGATGTAGTAGTAATGTAGTGTTAGTGTAGTAGTGATGTAGTAGTAATGTATTGTTGGTGTAATAGTAATGCTGTTAGTTTGCAATAATGCAGTAGTAGTGTAGTAGTAATGTATTGTTAGTGTAGTAGTAATGATGTAGTAGTGTAGTGTATGTAGTGTTAGTAGTAGTAATGTAGTAGTAATGTATTGTTAGTGTAGTAGTGATGTAGTAGTAATGTATTGTTAGTGTAGTAGTAGTAGTAATGTAGTAGTAATGTAGTGTTAGTGTAGTATGTAGTGTTAGTGTGTGATGTAGTAGTATTGTTAGTGTATTGTTAGTGTAGTAGTAGTTTAGCAATAATGTAGTAGTAATGTAGTAGTGTAGTAATGTATGTAGTAGTTAGTGTAGTAGTGATGTAGTAGTAATGTATTATTAGTGTAGTAGTAATGTAGTAGTAATGTAGTGTTAGTGTAGTAGTAATGTAGTAGTAATGTATTGTTAGTGTAGCAGTAATGTAGTAGTAATGTATTGTTAGTGTAGTAGTGATGTAGTAGTAGTGTATTATTAGTGTAGCAGTAATGTAGTAGTAATGTATTGTTAGTGTAGTAGTAATGTAGTAGTAATGTATTGTTGGTGTAATAGTAATGTAGTAGTAATGTATTGTTAGTGTAGTAGTGATGTAGTAGTAATGTATTGTTGGTGTAATAGTAATGCTGTGGTAGTTTAGCAATAATGCAGTAGTGTAGTAGTAATGTAGTAGTAGGGTAGTAATGTAGTAGTAGTGTATTATTAGTGTAGTAGTAACGTAGTAGTAATGTATTGTTAGTGTAGTAGTAATGTAGTAGTCATGTATTGTTAGTGTAGTAGTAATGTAGTAGTCATGTATTGTTAGTGTAGTAGTAATGTAGTAGTCATGTATTGTTAGTGTAGTAGTAATGTAGTAGTAGTTTAGTAGTAATGCAGTAGTGTAGTAGTACTCACCCTGGTCTTCTTGTATATCTTGTTCTTGAGGTAGCTGAAGGTTCGGCTAACCTTGGTTCCACTCTTCCCATCAAAGTCCGTCCTCAGGGGACCCGCTATGTCCTCCTCAGATATACTGACACACAGAGCACAGAGATACACACAAACACACACACGTCCGCATGAATGCACATGCACTTCTAAAGCTTGACATAATTTTCTGGATTTTTCCATGCTGTTTAAAGGTACAGTCAACTCAGTATATTTAAACTTCTGACCCACTGGAAATGTGATACAGTGAATTATAAGTGAAATAATCTGTCTGTAAAGAATGGTTGTCGTGCACAGAGTAGTAGTCCTAATAGTTTGTTAACAATTCATTTGTGGAGTGGTTGAAAAACGAGTTTTAATGACTCCAACCTAAGTGTATGTAAACTTCTGTATATACACATACATACACCCTAACCCTAACCCTAACCCCAACCCTAACCCTAACACCTAAACCTAACATCTAACCCTAAACCTAACCCCTAACACCTAACCCTAAACCTAACCCTAAACCTAACCCCTAACATCTAACCCTAAACCTAACCCTAAACCTAACCCCTAACATCTAACCCTAAACCTAACCCTAAACCTAACCCCTAACATCTAACCCTAAACCTAACCCCTAAACCTAACCCCAACCCTAAACCTAACCCTAACTCCTAACCCTAACCCCTAACTCCTAACCCCAACCCTAAACCTAACCCCTAACACCTAACCCCAACCCTAAACCTAACACCTAACCCTAAACCTAACCCCTAACCCCAACCCTAAACCTAACCCCTAACCCCAACCCTAAACCTAACACCTAACCCTAAACCTAACACCTAACCCTAAACCTAACCCCAACCCTAAACCTAACCCCTAAACCTAACCCCTAACCCCTAACCCCTAACCCCAACCCTAAACCTAACCCCTAAACCTAACCCCTAACCCCAAAATATAATTTGTCCTCATGGGGACGTCCTTGTTTGACTGTCCTTGTGGGGATTTCCAGGTACCACCAGTATAGTAATATAAGCATGCGACACACACAACACACTACACACCACATGTGCTGTAACTCTGTAATGAGTAATGCAGTAGTCCTTCCTCACCTGTAAGCCAGAGATCCAGAAGTGCTGGAGAATGACCTGGTACCTGAGGAGGAAGAGGAGATGGAAAGGACCAGCTATAACCCCCAGGGGTCAGTTAGATCAACCTATCAAGCAACTCAGGGTAGGAGTGCTGATCTAGGATCAGGTCTAGGATCAGGTCTCAGGGTAGGAGTGGTGATCTAGGATCAGGTCTCAGGGTAGGAGTGCTGATCTAGGATCAGGTCTAGGATCAGGTCTCAGGGTAGGAGTGCTGATCTAGAATCAGGTCTAGGATCAGGTCTCAGGGTAGGAGTGCTGATCTAGGATCAGGTTTCAGGGTAGGAGTGGTGATCTAGGATCAGGTCTAGGATCAGGTCTCAGGGTAAGAGTGTTGGTCGAGGTTCAGGTCCCCACCTGTCTGTGTAATCTAATTCATTATGATCTGAAAGGCTACAGTTTTCCTGAATCAGCACTCAACCCCAAGTCTTCTCCTAATCACACAGCCCCAAGTCTTCTCCTAATCACACAGCCCCAAGTCTCCTCCTAATCACACGGCCCCAAGTCTTCTCCTAATCACACGGCCCCAAGTCTTCTCCTAATCACACAGCCCCAAGTTTTCTCCTAATCACACAGCCCCAAGTCTTCTCCTAATTACACAGCCCCAAGTCTTCTCATAATCACACAGCCCCAAGTACTGGTGCAGTCAACTGGGGATAACTACCTCAGTGTGCTAACTCGAAGGGCCCTCTATCCTAGTGTACTTACCATAAGCGCCCTAGATAACTAAGGGTACTTACACAAAGAGTCCTCATCATCACTAGATGACGAGGCCAGAGAAAGGATCGATTTAGATTTGGGGAGAATGGGAGAGAGGTTGAAAGAGAAGGAGATTCTCCTCCTGTGTCTGGTCCGTCCGGTGGCTGAAGGAGGGATACGGAGGAGGGTAGGACGAAATCAGAACATGCAGCAAACTCACACACTCCAACAACACTGACATTTCAGGAGGAATGAAGGCTCAGAGCACCTGAAAAACACATGGACCTACTACTGACATGACCTACAGGCACACCTGATAGAGAACCCAACATGTCTCAGGACCTAGACCTGATATAGAACCCAACATGTCTCAGGACCTAGACCTGATATAGAGAACCCAACATGTCACAGGACCTAGACCTGGTAGAGAACCCAACATGTCTCAGGACCTAGACCTGATAGAGAACCCTACATGTCACAGGAACTAGACCTGGTAGAGAACCCAACATGTCACAGGACCTAGACCTGGTAGAGAACCCAACATGTCTCAGGACCTAGACCTGATAGAGAACCCTACATGTCACAGGAACTAGACCTGGTAGAGAACCCAACATGTCACAGGAACTAGACCTGGTAGAGAACCCAACATGTCACAGGACCTAGACCTGGTAGAGAACCCAACATGTCTCAGGACCTAGACCTGATAGAGAACCCTACATGTCACAGGAACTAGACCTGATAGAGAACCCAACATGTCACAGGACCTAGACCTGGTAGAGAACCCAACATGTCACAGGAACTAGACCTGATATAGAACCCAACATGTCTCAGGACCTAGACCTGATAGAGAACCCTACATGTCACAGGAACTAGACCTGGTAGAGAACCCAACATGTCACAGGAACTAGACCTGGTAGAGAACCCAACATGTCACAGGACCTAGACCTGGTAGAGAACCCAACATGTCTCAGGACCTAGACCTGATAGAGAACCCTACATGTCACAGGAACTAGACCTGATAGAGAACCCAACATGTCACAGGACCTAGACCTGGTAGAGAACCCAACATGTCACAGGAACTAGACCTGATATAGAACCCTACATGTCACAGGAACTAGACCTGATACAGAACCCTACATGTCACAGGAACTAGACCTGATAGAGAACCCTACATGTCACAGGACCTAGACCTGATAGAGAACCCAACATGTCACAGGACCTAGACCTGGTAGAGAACCCAACATGTCTCAGGACATAGACCTGATATAGAACCCTACATGTCACAGGAACTAGACCTGATAGAGAACCCAACATGTCAGAGGACCTAGACCTGATAGAGAACCCAACATGTCACAGGACCTAGACCTGATAGAGAACCCAACATGTCACAGGACCTAGACCTGATAGAGAACCCAACATGTCACAGGACCTATACCTGATAGAGAACCCTACATGTCACAGGACATAGACCTGATAGAGAACCCTACATGTCACAGGACCTATACCTGATAGAGAACCCTACATGTCACAGGACCTAGACCTGGTAGAGAACCCAACATGTCACAGGACCTAGACCTGATATAGAGAACCCTACATGTCTCAGGACCTAGACCTGGTAGAAACCCCGTTATCACAGGAACTAGACCTGATAGAGAACCCAACATGTCACAGGACCTAGACCTGGTAGAGAACCCAACATGTCACAGGAACTAGACCTGATAGAGAACCCTACATGTCACAGGAGCTAGACCTGATAGAGAACCCAACATGTCACAGGACCTAGACCTGGTAGAGAACCCTACATGTCACAGGAACTAGACCTGGTAGAGAACCCGTTATCACAGGACCTAGACCTGGTAGAGAACCCAACATGTCACAGGACCTAGACCTGGTAGAGAACCCTACATGTCACAGGAACTAGAACTGATAGAGAACCCTACTTGTCACAGGAACTAGACCTGATAGAGAACCCTACATGTCACAGGAGCTAGACCTGATAGAGAACCCAACATGTCACAGGAACTAGACCTGATATAGAGAACCCTACATGTCACAGGAACTAGACCTGATAGAGAACCCTACATGTCACAGGACCTAGACCTGGTATAGAACCCAACATGTCATAGGAACTAGACCTGATAGAGAACCCAACATGTCACAGGACCTAGACCTGGTATAGAACCCAACATGTCATAGGAACTAGACATGATAGAGAACCCTACATGTCACAGGAACTAGACCTGATAGAGAACCCTACATGTCACAGGAACTAGACCTGATAGAGAACCCTACATGTCACAGGACCTACACCTGGTAGAGAACCCTACATGTCACAGGACCTAGACCTGGTAGAGACCCCGTTATCACAGGAACTAGACCTGATAGAGAACCCAACATGTCTCAGGACCTAGACCTGATAGAGAACTCTACATGTCACAGGACCTAGACCTGGTAGAGAACCCAACATGTCACAGGACCTAGACCTGGTAGAGAACCCAACATGTCACAGGACCTAGACCTGGTATAGAACCCAACATGTCATAGGAACTAGACCTGATAGAGAACCCAACATGTCACAGGACCTAGACCTGGTATAGAACCCAACATGTCACAGGAACTAGACCTGATAGAGAACCCTACATGTCTCAGGACCTAGACCTGGTAGAGACCCCGTTATCACAGGAACTAGACCTGATAGAGAACCCAACATGTCTCAGGACCTAGACCTGATAGAGAACCCAACATGTCACAGGAACTAGACCTGATAGAGAACCCTACATGTCACAGGACCTAGACCTGATAGAGAACCCAACATGTCACAGGAACTAGACCTGATAGAGAACCCTACATGTCACAGGACCTAGACCTGGTAGAGAACCCAACATGTCACAGGAACTAGACCTGATAGAGAACCCTACATGTCACAGGACCTAGACCTGATAGAGAACCCAACATGTCACAGGACCTAGACCTGGTAGAGAACCCAACATGTCACAGGACCTAGACCTGATAGAGAACCCTACATGTCACAGGACCTAGACCTGGCAGAGAACCCAACATGTCACAGGACCTAGACCTGGTAGAGAACCCAACATGTCACAGGAACTAGACCTGGTAGAGAACCCAACATGTCACAGGACCTAGACCTGATAGAGAACCCAACATGTCACAGGACCTAGACCTGATAGAGAACTCTACATGTCACAGGACCTAGACCTGGTAGAGAACCCAACATGTCACAGGAACTAGACCTGGTAGAGAACCCAACATGTCACAGGACCTAGACCAGATAGAGAACCCTACATGTCACAGGACCTAGACCTGGTAGAGACCCCGTTATCACAGGAACTAGACCTGATAGAGAACCCTACATGTCACAGGACCTAGACCTGGTAGACACCCCGTTATCACAGGAACTAGACCTGATAGAGAACCCTACATGTCACAGGACCTACACCTGATAGAGAACCCTACATGTCTCAGGAACTAGACCTGATATAGAACCCAACATGTCACAGGAACTAGACCTGATAGAGAACCCTACATGTCACAGGAACTAGACCTGATAGAGAACCCTACATGTCACAGGAACTAGACCTGGTAGAGAACCCTACATGTCACAGGAACTAGACCTGATAGAGAACCCTACATGTCACAGGACCTAGACCTGATAGAGAACCCTACATGTCACAGGACCTAGACCTGATAGAGAACCCAACATGTCACAGAAACTAGACCTGATATAGAGAACCCAGCATGTCTCAGGAACTAGACCTGATATAGAGAACCCAACATGTCTCAGGAACTAGACCTGATATAGAGAACCCAACATGTCTCAGGACCTAGACCTGATATAGAACCCAACATGTCACAGGACCTAGACCTGATAGAGAACCCAACATGTCACAGGACCTAGACCTGATAGAGAACCCGACATGTCACAGGACCTAGACCTGATAGAGAACCCGACATGTCACAGGACCTAGACCTGATAGAGAACCCAACATGTCACAGGACCTAGACCTGATAGAGAACCCGACATGTCACAGGACCTAGACCTGATAGAGAACCCAACATGTCACAGGACCTAGACCTGGTAGAGAACCCAACATGTCACAGGACCTAGACCTGATATAGAACCCTACATGTCACAGGAACTAGACCTGATAGAGAACCCAGCATGTCACAGGACCTACACCTGATAGAGAACCCAACATGTCACAGGACCTAGACCTGGTAGAGAACCCAACATGTCACAGGACCTAGACCTGGTAGAGAACCCAACATGTCACAGGACCTAGACCTGGTATAGAACCCAACATGTCTCAGGAACTAGACCTGATAGAGAAACCCTACATGTCACAGGAACTAGACCTGATATAGAGAACCCAACATGTCTCAGGACCTAGACCTGGTATAGAACCCAACATGTCACAGGACCTAGACCTGGTAGAGAACCCAACATGTCACAGGACCTAGACTTAGTAGAGAACCCAACATGTCACAGGAACTAGACCTGATATAGAGAACCCAACATGTCACAGGACCTACACCTGATAGAGAACCCAACATGTCACAGGACCTACACCTGATAGAGAATCCAACATGTCACAGGACCTAGACCTGGTAGAGAACCCAACATGTCACAGGACCTAGACCTGGTAGAGAACCCAACATGTCACAGGACCTAGACCTGGTAGAGAACCCAACATGTCACAGGACCTAGACCTGGTATAGAACCCAACATGTCTCAGGAACTAGACCTGATAGAGAACCCTACATGTCACAGGAACTAGACCTGGTATAGAACCCTACATGTCACAGGAACTAGAACTGATAGAGAACCCAACATGTCACAGGACCTACACCTGATAGAGAACCCTACATGTCACAGGAACTAGACCTGATAGAGAACCCTACATGTCACAGGACCTAGACCTGATAGAGAACCCTACATGTCACAGGACCTAGACCTGATAGAGAACCCTACATGTCACAGGACCTAGACCTGGTAGAGAACCCTACATGTCACAGGACCTAGACCTGATAGAGAACCCTACATGTCACAGGACCTAGACCTGGCAGAGAACCCTACATGTCAAAGGAACTAGAACTGATAGAAACCTCGTTATCACAGGAACTAGACCTGATAGAGAACCCAACATGTCACAGGACCTAGACCTGGCAGAGAACCCTACATGTCAAAGGAACTAGAACTGATAGAAACCTTGTTATCACAGGAACTAGACCTGATAGAGAACCCTACATGACACAAGAACTAGACCTGGTAGAGAACCCTACATGTCAAAGGAACTAGAACTGATAGAAACCTCGTTATCACAGGAACTAGACCTGGTAGAGAACCCTACATGTCACAGGACCTAGACCTGATATAGAGAACCCAGCATGTCTCAGGAACTAGACCTTTATATAGAGAACCCAACATGTCTCAGGAACTAGACCTGATATAGAGAACCCAACATGTCTCAGGACCTAGACCTGATATAGAACCCAACATGTCACAGGACCTAGACCTGGTAGAGAACCCAACATGTCACAGGACCTAGACCTGATATAGAGAACCCAACATGTCTCAGGACCTAGACCTGATATAGAACCCAACATGTCACAGGACCTAGACCTGGTAGAGAACCCAACATGTCACAGGACCTAGACCTGATAGAGAACCCTACATGTCACAGGAACTAGACCTGGTAGAGACCCCGTTATCACAGGACCTAGACCTGATAGAGAACCCAACATGTCACAGGAACTAGACCTGATAGAGAACCCAACATGTCACAGGACCTACACCTGATAGAGAATCCAACATGTCACAGGACCTAGACCTGGTAGAGAACCCAACATGTCACAGGACCTAGACCTGATATAGAACCCTACATGTCACAGGAACTAGACCTGATAGAGAACCCAGCATGTCACAGGACCTACACCTGATAGAGAACCCAACATGTCACAGGACCTAGACCTGGTAGAGAACCCAACATGTCACAGGACCTAGACCTGGTAGAGAACCCAACATGTCACAGGACCTAGACCTGGTATAGAACCCAACATGTCTCAGGAACTAGACCTGATAGAGAACCCTACATGTCACAGGAACTATACCTGATATAGAGAACCAAACATGTCTCAGGACCTAGACCTGGTATAGAACCCAACATGTCACAGGACCTAGACCTGGTAGAGAACCCAACATGTCACAGGAACTAGACCTGATATAGAGAACCCAACATGTCACAGGACCTACACCTGATAGAGAACCCAACATGTCACAGGACCTACACCTGATAGAGAACCCAACATGTCACAGGACCTAGACCTGGTAGAGAACCCAACATGTCACAGGACCTAGACCTGGTAGAGAACCCAACATGTCACAGGACCTAGACCTGGTATAGAACCCAACATGTCTCAGGAACTAGACCTGATAGAGAACCCTACATGTCACAGGAACTAGACCTGATATAGAGAACCCAACATGTCTCAGGACCTAGACCTGGTATAGAACCCAACATGTCACAGGACCTAGACCTGGTAGAGAACCCAACATGTCACAGGAACTAGACCTGATATAGAGAACCCAGCATGTCACAGGACCTACACCTGATAGAGAACCCAACATGTCACAGGACCTACACCTGATAGAGAACCCAACATGTCACAGGACCTAGACCTGATAGAGAACCCAACATGTCACAGGACCTAGACCTGATAGAGAACCCAACATGTCACAGGACCTAGACCTGATAGAGAACCCAACATGTCACAGGACCTACACCTGATAGAGAACCCAACATGTCACAGGACCTAGACCTGGTAGAGAACCCAACATGTCACAGGAACTAGACCTGATAGAGAACCCAACATGTCACAGGAACTAGACCTGGTAGAGAACCCAACATGTCACAGGAACTAGACCTGGTAGAGAACCCAACATGTCACAGGAACTAGACCTGATAGAGAACCCTACATGTCACAGGACCTAGACCTGATAGAGAATAGGCAAGGCAAGGTCAGGGGAGGGGCAAGGTCAGGGGGAGGGGCAAGGTCAGGGTTAGACTAAGGGGTATACTGTACTGACTATCCATGTCTCTCTGGTTGATTCTGAGCGTGGACACTGACTTGGTCAGGGGGAGGGGCAAGGTCAGGGGGAGGGACAAGGTCAGGGGGAGCGGCAAGGTCAGGGTTAGACTAAGAGGTATACTGTACTGACTATCCATGTCTCTCTGGTTGATTCTGAGCGTGGACACTGACTTGGTCAGGGGGAGGGTCATGGGAGGACAACTGTGTCTCAACGGACGATACCTCCTGGACTTCTGATGTAGAAAAACAAAAACAACCAAATCACATCATCATTTAACCTTTATTTAACTAGGCAACCCACTGTTCCCCAGTAGGCTTTATTTAAGGCAAGACAGCTCAGAACAATAAAAAACAATGTCAATGACTGTCAAGGAACAGTGGGTTAACTGCCTTGTTCAGGGGGAACAGTGGGTTAACTGCCTTGTTCAGGGAGCAATGACGGCCTACTGGGGAACAGTGGGTTAACTGCCTTGTTCAGGGAGCAATGACGGCCTACTGGGGAACAGTGGGTTAACTGCCTTGTTCAGGGAGCAATGACGGCCTACTGGGGAACAGTGGGTTAACTGCCTTGTTCAGGGAGCAATGACGGCTTACTGGGGAACAGTGGGTTAACTGCCTTGTTCAGGGGAACAGTGGGTTAACTGCCTTGTTCAGGGGAACAGTGGGTTAACTGCCTTGTTCAGGGAGCAATGACGGCCTACTGGGGAACAGTGGGTTAACTGCCTTGTTCAGGGGAACAGTGGGTTAACTGCCTTGTTCAGGGAGCAATGACGGCCTACTGGGGAACAGGCTACCTGCCTCTAACCACTAGGCCACCTAACCTCTAACCACTAGGCTACCTGCCTCTAACCCCTAGGCTACCTGCTCTAACCACTAGTCTACCTGCCTCTAACCACTAGGCTACCTGCTCTAACCACTAGGCTACCTGCCTCTAACCACTAGGCTACCTAACCTCTAACCACTAGGCTCCCTGCCGCCCCACAACAATACAACTATTTGAATGTTAGGTGGAGACTGTGTAGCAGATCCATAATGACCTACCTGTCTCTAACCACAACAATACAACTATTTGAATGTTAGGTGGAGACTGTGTAGCAGATCCATAATGACCTACCTGTCTCTAACCACTAGGCTACCTGTCTCTAACCACTAGGCTACCTGCCTCTAACCTCTAGGCTACCTGCCTCTAACCTCTAGGCTACCTGCCTCTAACCACTAGGCTACCTGCCTCTAACCACTAGGCTACCTGCCTCTAACCACTAGGCTCCCTGCCTCTAACCACTAGGCTACCTGTCTCTAACCACTAGGCTACCTGCCTCTAACCACTAGGCTACCTGTCTCTAACCACTAGGCTACCTGCCGCCCCACAACAATACAACTGTTTGAAAGTTAGGTGGAGGCTGTGTAGCAGATCCATAATGACCTACCTGTCTCTAACCACTAGGCTACCTGTCTCTAACCACTAGGCTACCTGTCTCTAACCACTAGGCTTCCTGCCTCTAACCACTAGGCTACCTAACCTCTAACCACTAGGCTACCTGTCTCTAACCACAACAATACAACTATTTGAATGTTAGGTGGAGGCTGTGTAGCAGATCCATAATGACCTACCTGTCTCTAACCACTAGGCTACCTGTCTCTAACCACTAGGCTCCCTGCCGCCCCACAACAATACAACTATTTGAATGTTAGGTGGAGGCTGTGTAGCAGATCCATAATGACCTACCTGTCTCTAACCACTAGGCTACCTGCCTCTAACCACTAGGCTACCTGCCGCCCCACAACAATACAACTGTTTGAATGTTAGATGGAGGCTGTGTAGCAGATCCATAATGACCTACCTGTCTCTAACCACAACAATACAACTATTTGAATGTTAGGTGGAGGCTGTGTAGCAGATCCATAATGACCTACCTGTCCGTGCTCATTGGTGCTGTGTAGCAGATCCATAATGACCTACCTGTCCGTGCTCATTGGTGCGAACCCCCAGCTCTGATTGGTGTTCTTCAGTCAGAGATTCTAGAGACCTGACCCTCTCCTCGTTGCTGCCCTGGTGACAGACCACTCCACGCAGCCTGGCCTCCTGGGTAATGGCGCCCAGGGCCGCCGGGCCCTTCCCATCGTCACTTACTTCACTCAGACCCTCCAGGCTGTAGCTGAGAAGAAGGACAAGTCAATCTGCTGGACTGTACATAGGACATATTACAGATTGTGGTGTACCATACTATAAATGACCCTAATAATGTGTTTTATCGTAGACACTGAGTGGCAATGTACAGTGGGCTCCAAAATGACTGGCAGCCCTGACTGGCAATGCACAAACAATACTTAAAAAATATATAAAAAATATAAATATAGAGATAAACTCAAAATACCAACATGTGAGAAATACTGGACTTTAATCATGTTTCAATGTCACCAACCAAAATAATTTATCGATTTAATTAAATATCAATGTCCTCCAAAATCAAGGTTTCACAATTAATGGCATCTTTAAAGATTATTGTAAATAACATCTACCAAAATTAAACCAGGAATTAAATTCCACTTATTTAATTAAGTGCATCTAAGTGTTAAGGAACTATATTGAGCCATTACATCACTTCCTGTTTCACTGGGGTATAAAAATGAGGTAACAGGCATGGAACATCCCTTTGTCATCCAACACCATGGAGAAAATAACTGGCAGTTCAAAAGAGACAGATGGTCGTGGACCTTCATAAATCTGGTAGTGGCTACAAGAAGATCCACAAACGGTTGAATATACCACTGAGCCCTGTCAGGGCAATTATTAGAACATTCAACAGATATGGAACAGTTGAAAACCTCACCGGTAGAAGATGCTAATTAATTTTGCCCCCCAGGATAGGGAGGAGGATGGTGAGAGAAGCAACAAAATCCCCAAGAATCACTGTGAAAGAATTGCAGGTCTTGGGGTCACCAGGTTTCAAAAAGAACCATCAGACACCACCTCCACAACCACAGGAAGGTGGACAGGGAGATGGAGAGGACAGTTCCTGTCTTGATCAGAGGACGGTGGACAGGGAGATGGAGAGGACAGTTCCTGTCTTGATCAGAGGAAGGTGGACAGGGAGATGGAGAGGACAGTTCCTGTCTTGATCAGAATTGTACAGGGAGATGGTTGATGATGATGGAGTCTGGTGAAGATATTGTACAGGGATGCTCTGGGAACCAGCCTGAGTCATGTACACTAGTTTTTCCTATAAAAGTAGTGTTATACTGCAGCAGAGCTTGCAGGGTGCTACAGAATGGTATGGCACGTTGGAAAAACCACGGCAGAACCACTCAGACACACAGTACCAATCACACAGACATAGTACCATAGACAACCACAGTACCTTAAACAACCACAGTACCTTAAACAACCACAGTACCTTAGACAACCACAGTACCTTAGACAACCACAGTACCTTAGACAACCACAGTACCTTAAACAACCACAGTACCTTAAACAACCACAGTACCTTAGACAACCACAGTACCTTAGACAACCACAGTACCTTAGACAACCACAGTACCTTAGACAACCACAGTACCTTAGACAACCACAGTACCTTAGACAACCACAGTACCTTAGACAACCACAGTACCTTAGAAAACCACAGTACCTTAGACAACCACACTACCATAGACAACCACACTACCATAGACAACCACGGTACCTTAGACAACCACAGTACCTTAGACAACCACAGTACCTTAGACAACCACAGTACCTTAAACAACCACAGTACCTTAGACAACCACACTACCATAGACAACCACACTACCATAGACAACCACACTACCATAGACAACCACAGTACCTTAAACAACCACAGTACCTTAAACAACCACAGTACCTTAGACAACCACAGTACCTTAGACAACCACAGTACCTTAGACAACCACAGTACCTTAGACAACCACAGTACCTTAGACAACCATAGTACCATAGACAACCACAGTACCTTAAACAACCACAGTACCTTAGACAACCACAGTACCTTAGACAACCACAGTACCTTAGACAACCACAGTACCTTAGACAACCACAGTACCTTAGACAACCACAGTACCTTAGACAACCACAGTACCTTAGACAACCACAGTACCTTAGACAACCACACTACCATAGACAACCACACTACCATAGACAACCACAGTACCTTAGACAACCACAGTACCAATCACACAGACACAGTACCTTAGACAACCACAGTACCTTAGACAACCACAGTACCTTAGACAACCACAGTACCTTGAAAACCACAGTACCTTAGACAACCACAGTACCAATCACTCAGACACAGTACCTTAGAACCACGGCAGAACCACTCAGACACAGTACCTTAGAACCATGGCAGAACCACTCAGACACAGTACCTTAGAACCATGGCAGAACTACTCAGACACTGTACCTTAGAACCACGACAGAACCTTTCAGACACAGTACCTTAGGACCACGGCAGAACCACTCAGAGGTGGTGGAGGGAATGGAGTTACTGGGATGTGTTTAAGTCAATGGTTTGGTCTGAGTGGAGAGGGAGAGGGTCTGAGTGGAGAGGGAGAGGGTCTGAGTGGAGAGGGAGAGGGTCTGAGTGGAGAGGGAGAAGGTCTGAGTGGAGAGGGAGAAGGTCTGAGTGAAGAGGGAGAGGGTCTGAGTGGAGAGGGAGAGGGTCTGAGTGGAGAGGGAAAGGGTCTGAGTGGAGAGGGTCTGAGTGGAGAGGAGAGGGTCTGAGTGGAGAGGGAGAGGGTCTGAGTGGAGAGGGAGAGGGTCTGAGTGGAGAGGGAGAGGGTCTGAGTGGAACTGAGCATCAGTGTTCAGTATGAGGATGCAGTACTTTGGGGTGTTTTAATGTACTACATGTTCAGTATGAGGATGCAGTACTTTGGGGTGTTTTAATGTACTACATGTTCAGTATGAGGATTCAGTACTTTGGGGTGTTTTAATGTACTAAATGTTCAGTATGAGGATGCAGTACTTTGGGGTGTTTTAATGTACTACATGTTCAGTATGAGGATTCAGTACTTTGGGGTGTTTTAATGTACTACATGTTCAGTATGAGGATGCAGTACTTTGGGGTGTTTTAATGTACTAAATGTTCAGTATGAGGATTCAGTACTTTGGGGTGTTGTACTAAATGTTCAGTATGAGGATGCAGTACTTTGGGGTGTTTTAATGTACTACATGTTCAGTATGAGGATTCAGTACTTTGGGGTGTTTTAATGTACTACATGTTCAGTATGAGGATGCAGTACTTTGGGGTGTTTTAATGTACTACATGTTCAGTATGAGGATGCAGTACTTTGGGGTGTTGTGATGTACTAAATGTTCAGTATGAGGATGCAGTACTTTGGGGTGTTGTATAATGTACTAAATGTTCAGTATGAGGATGCAGTACTTTGGGGTGTTTTAATGTACTACATGTTCAGTATGAGGATGCAGTACTTTGGGGTGTTGTACTAAATGTTCAGTATGAGGATGCAGTACTTTGGGGTGTTTTAATGTACTACATGTTCAGTATGAGGATTCAGTACTTTGGGGTGTTGTAATGTACTAAATGTTCAGTATGAGGATGCAGTACTTTGGGGTGTTTTAATGTACTACATGTTCAGTATGAGGATGCAGTACTTTGGGGTGTTTTAATGTACTACATGTTCAGTATGAGGATGCAGTACTTTGGGGTGTTTTAATGTACTAAATGTTCAGTATGAGGATTCAGTACTTTGGGGTGTTTTAATGTACTACATGTTCAGTATGAGGATTCAGTACTTTGGGGTGTTTTAATGTACTAAATGTTAAGTATGAGAATTCAGTACTTTGGGGTGTTGTGATGTACTAAATGTTCAGTATGAGGATGCAGTACTTTGGGGTGTTTTAATGTACTACATGTTCAGTATGAGGATGCAGTACTTTGGGGTGTTTTAATGTACTAAATGTTCAGTATGAGGATTCAGTACTTTGGAGTGTTTTAATGTACTACATGTTCAGTATGAGGATTCAGTACTTTGGGGTGTTTTAATGTACTAAATGTTAAGTATGAGAATTCAGTACTTTGGGGTGTTGTGATGTACTAAATGTTCAGTATGAGGATGCAGTACTTTGGGGTGTTTTAATGTACTACATGTTCAGTATGAGGATGCAGTACTTTGGGGTGTTTTAATGTACTAAATGTTCAGTATGAGGATTCAGTACTTTGGGGTGTTTTAATGTACTACATGTTCAGTATGAGGATGCAGTACTTTGGGGTGTTTTAATGTACTAAATGTTCAGTATGAGGATGCAGTACTTTGGGGTGTTTTAATGTACTACATGTTCAGTATGAGGATTCAGTACTTTGGGGTGTTTTAATGTACTAAATGTTCAGTATGAGGATGCAGTACTTTGGGGTGATTTAATGTACTACATGTTCAGTATGAGGATTCAGTACTTTAGGTTTTTTAATGTACTACATGTTCAGTATGAGGATTCAGTACTTTGGGGTGTTTTAATGTACTACATGTTCAGTATGAGGATGCAGTACTTTGGGGTGTTTTAATGTACTACATGTTCAGTATGAGGATGCAGTACTTTGGGGTGTTGTGATGTACTAAATGTTCAGTATGAGGATTCAGTACTTTGGGGTGTTTTAATGTACTAAATGTTAAGTATGAGGATTCAGTACTTTGGGGTGTTTTAATGTACTACATGTTCAGTATGAGGATGCAGTACTTTGGGGTGTTTTAATGTACTACATGTTCAGTATGAGGATGCAGTACTTTGGGGTGTTTTAATGTACTACATGTTCAGTATGAGGATGCAGTACTTTGGGGCGTTGTGATGCTTCCATTGTTAAACAACGTCAATCTGATGAACATAATATAAGTTCCATTAGTACCTTCTCCTGTGAAACGTTGGCTTTCCTTCCCCGGGACTTTGTGTGGCCCTGAAGGAGATAGAAGATGAGGGATGAGAGGAACGATAGAGAGATTACATGGATTTCTACACACATCAGGATGACAGCCTGGCATGTTATGATCAGTGATCAAAACTGATGGATGGGTGTGGAACGTATAGTACAGTAATTTACAGTCATTTACAGTATTGTAAAGTATAGTATTGTAGAGTAACGTACAGTAATTTACAGTATTCTACAGTAAAGTATAGTATTGTAAAGTAACGTACAGTAATTTACAGTATTCTACAGTAAAGTATAGTGTTGTACAGTAACGTACAGTAATTTACAGTATTGTACAGTAAAGTATAGTATTGTACAGTAATTTACAGTATTGTAAAGTATAGTATTGTACAGTCATTTACAGTATTGTACAGTAAAGTATAGTATTATAGTATTGTAGAGTAATGTACAGTAATTTACAGTATTCTACAGTAAAGTATAGTGTTGTACAGTAATGTACAGTCATTTACAGTATTGTACAGTAAAGTATAGTATTTTACAGTAATTTACAGTATTGTACAGTAAAGTATAGTATTGTAGAGTAACGTACAGTAATTTACAGTATTGTACAGTAAAGTACAGTAAAGTGTAGTATTGTACAGTAACATACAGTAATTTACAGTATAGTACAGTAAAGTATAGTATTGTACAGTAATTTACAGTATTGTACAGTAAAGTATAGTATTGTACAGTAACGTACAGTAATTTACAGTATAGTACAGTAAAGTATAGTATTGTACAGTCATTTACAGTATTGTACAGTAAAGTATAGTATTGTACAGTAACGTACAGTAATTTACAGTATAGTACAGTAAAGTATAGTATTGCACAGTAACGTACAGTAATTTACAGTATAGTACAGTAAAGTATAGTATTGTACAGTAACGTACAGTAATTTACAGTATTGTACAGTAATTTACAGTATTGTACAGTAAAGTATAGTATTGTACAGTAACGTACAGTAATTTACAGTATTAGTATTGTACAGTAATTTACAGTATTGTACAGTAAAGTATAGTATTGTACAGTAACGTACAGTAATTTACAGTATTGTACAGTAAAGTATAGTATTGTACAGTAACGTACAGTAATTTACAGTATTGTACAGTAAAGTACAGTAAAGTACAGTAAAGTGTATCCACATGACTGCAACTGTTGTGCTAGTAAAGGTTGTTCCTCAACAGACCCTCCTCAGACCCTCCCGGCCCTCCTCAGACCCTCCTCAGACCCTCCCGGCCCTCCTCAGACCCTCCTCAGACCCTCCCGGCCCTCCTCAGACCCTCCTCAGACCCTCCCGGCCCTCCTCAGACCCTCCTCAGACCCTCCTCAGACCCTCCCGGCCCTCCTCAGACCCTCCTCAGACCCTCCTCAGACCCTCCCGGCCCTCCTCAGACCCTCCCGGCCCTCCTCAGACCCTCCTCAGACCCTCCCGGCCCTGCTCAGTTCAGCTCCAGTCTCCTGTACCTGCATTGGTTCATGTCTCCGTTTCCTGCTGTGTTCTTCCCTGCTCCCCAGCTGTGGCGTCTGAACGGGGACAGAGACCTGATGCTGGGACGATGTTCAGCTGGGCGCCGTGGCACCTCCGTCAGTCTGTCCTTCACCTCTTCCTCTGCCTCTCCTCCTGGACCTTCTCTTGCCGTGGGCCCTTGTGTGTGGCCCTCTACAGGGCTCCAGCTGCGGCCGTGGTCCCTGCAGCCCCTCTCCCCCAGGCCCCCCTCCACACAGCTCTCTGGGCTGGAGCTGGTCGGACCCCCGCTGGCCGTGTCATCTGTGGAGGAACAGGATACAGACACCTCACTGGTGCTGTCCCCATCACCATATCATCCCCTGGAAACAGAGAGCAGTTAGACAGATCAGGGGGAGTTTAATTACGAGAGAGAGACAGAGAGACAGAGAGAGACACAGAGACACAGAGAGAGAGACAGAGAGAGACAGAGAGAGACAGACAGAGACAGAGAGACAGAGAGAGAGAGAGAGAGACAGAGACAGAGAGAGACAGAGAGAGACAGAGAAAGAGACACAGAGAGACAGAGAGAGAGAGAGAGACACAGAGAGAGAGAGAGAGACAGAGACAGAGAGAGAGAGAGACAGAGAGACAGAGAGAGAGAGAGAGAGAGAGAGAGAGAGAGAGAGAGAGAGAGAGAGAGAGAGAGAGAGAGAGAGAGAGAGAGAGAGAGAGAGAATGTTATGTGGGAGATGACAGGAGAGAGACCAATAACTGAGAGGACTGAATGATAGGGGCGGCAGGGTAGCCTAGTGGTTAGAGCGTTGGACTAGGAACCGAAAGGTTGCAAGATTGAATCCCCGAGATGACAAGGTACAAATCTGTCGTTCTGCCCCTGAACAAGGCAGTTAACCCACTGTTCCTAGGTTGTCATTGAAAATAAGAATTTGTTCTTCACTGACTTGCCTAGTTAAATAAAGGTAAAATAAAAAAATACTTGATCCGCTGGACACTGTAATGAGTCTGCCATCCTCCTAGTGGTTCAATGTACTGTATGTAATAGATACTGGACACTGTATGTAATAGATACTGGACACTGTATGTAATAGATACTGGACACTGTATGTAATAGATACTGGACACTGTACGTAATAGATACTGGACACTGTATGTAATAGATACTGGACACTGTATGTAATAGATACTGGACACTGTATGTAATAGATACTGGACACTGTATGTAATAGATACTGGACACTGTATGTAATAGATACTGGACACTGTATGTAATAGATACTGGACACTGTATGTAATAGATACTGGACACTGTATGTAATAGATACTGGACACTGTATGTAATAGATACTGGACACTGTATGTAATAGATAATGGACACTGTATGTAATAGATAATGGACACTGTATGTAATAGATACTGGACACTGTATGTAATAGATACCGGACACTGTATGTAATAGATACTGGACACTGTATGTAATAGGTACTGGACACTGTATGTAATAGATACTGGACACTGTATGTAATAGGTACTGGACACTGTATGTAATAGATACTGGACACTGTATGTAATAGATACTGGACACTGTATGTAATAGATACTGGACACTGTCATGAGTCTAGTAGTTCACTGTACTGTATGTAATAGATACTGGACACTGTATGTAATAGATACTGGACACTGCATGTAATAGATACTGGACACTGTATGTAATAGATACTGGACACTGTCATGAGTCTAGTAGTTCACTGTACTGTATGTAATAAACTCAGCAAAAAAATAAATGTTCTCTCACTGTCACTCTGCAGGTTTTTTTTACAGCAAACTTAAACATATTAAATATTTGTATGAAGATAACAAGATTTAACAACTGAGACATAAACTGAACAAATTCCACAGACATGTGACTAACAGAACTGGAATAATGTGTCCCTGAACAAAGGGGGGAGGTCAAAATTAAAAGTAACAGTCAGTATCTGGTGTGGCCACCAGCTGCATTAAGTACTGCAGTGCATCTGCAGGGGTCATATGATTGAGTGTAGTTTGTCCCAGGAGTGTGAAGGTGAACGGAAAGGCTCTGGAGCGACGAAGCGCCCTTGCTGTCTCTGCCTGGCCGGTTCCCCTCTCTCCACTGGGATTCTCTGCCTCTAACCCTATTACAGGGCCTGAGTCACTGGCTTACTGGGGCTCTCTCATGCCGTCCCTAGGAGGGGTGCGTCACTTGAGTGGGTTGATTCACTGTTGTGGTCATCCTGTCTGGGTTGCCCCCCTTGGGTTGTGCCGTGGCGGAGATCTTTGTGGGCTATACTCAGCCTTGTCTCAGGATGGTAAGTTGGTGGTTGAATATATCCCTCTAGTGGTGTGGGGGCTGTGCTTTGGCAAAGTGGGTGGGGTTATATCCTTCCTGTTTGGTCCTGTCCGGGGTGTCCTCGGATGGGGCCACAGTGTCTCCTGACCCCTCCTGTCTCAGCCTCCTGTATTTATGCTGCAGTAGTTTATGTGTCGAGGGGCTAGGGTCAGTCTGTTATCCGGTGTCCTGTGTGAATTTAAGTATGCTCTCTCTTTCTCTCTCTCTTTCTTTCTTTCTCTAAGCACACTAGGTAAGACCTGGGAGGACCATCCCCTGTATTTAGGTTAGCGCACCAGGTGGCGTTAAGGTTAGGTAAGTGGTGGGTAGGTAGGAGAGGGTAGGTAAGGTAGGAGAGGGTAGGTGAGGGTAGGTAAGGGTAGGTAAGGTAGGACAGGGTAGGTAAGGTAAGAGAGTGGGCTCTCTTTGCTTTGGTTCCGTCCAGCCCCTTTTCCTCAATTTACCGTGTGAAGGAGGAAATTAATTCCCAGTAAACGGTAATATTCTCTGCCTCTGTCATCCTACAGTCACATACCTCTATACCTCCACCTACAGTCACATACCTCTTTACCTCCATCTACAGTCCCATACCTCTCTACCTCCACCTACAGTCCCATACCTCTATACCTCCACCTACAGTCCCATACCTCTATACCTCCACCTACAGTCACATACCTCTATACCTCCACCTACAGTCACATACCTCTATACCTCCACCTACAGTCCCATACCTCTATACCTCCACCTACAGTCCCATACCTCTATACCTCCACCTACAGTCACATACCTCTATACCTCCACCTACAGTCACATACCTCCACCTACAGTCCTATACCTCTATACCTCCACCTACAGTCCCATACCTCTATACCTCCACCTACAGTCACATACCTCCACCTACAGTCCCATACCTCCACCTACAGTCACATACCTCTATACCTCCACCTACAGTCCTATACCTCCACCTACAGTCACATACCTCTATACCTCCACCTACAGTCCTATACCTCTATACCTCCACCTACAGTCACATACCTCTATACCTCCACCTACAGTCACATACCTCTTTACCTCCACCTACAGTCACATACCTCTATACCTCCACCTACAGTCCCATACCTCTATACCTCCACCTACAGTCACATACCTCTATACCTCCACCTACAGTCTCATACCTCTATACCTCCACCTACAGTCCCATACCTCTTTACCTCCACCTACAGTCACATACCTCTTTACCTCCACCTACAGTCCCATACCTCTATACCTCCACCTACAGTCACATACCTCTATACCTCCACCTACAGTCACATACCTCTATACCTCCACCTACAGTCACATACCTCTCTACCTCCACCTACAGTTACATACCTCTCTACCTCCACCTACAGTCCCATACCTCTATACCTCCACCTACAGTCACATACCTCTCTACCTCCACCTACAGTTACATACCTCTCTACCTCCACCTACAGTCCCATACCTCTATACCTCCACCTACAGTCACATACCTCTATACCTCCACCTACAGTCACATACCTCTCTACCTCCACCTACAGTCACATACCTCTTTACCTCCACCTACAGTCACATACCTCTATACCTCCACCTACAGTCACATACCTCTCTACCTCCACCTACAGTAACATACCTCCACCTACAGTCACATACCTCCACCTACAGTCCCATACCTCTATACCTCCACCTACAGTCACATACCTCTCTACCTCCACCTACAGTTACATACCTCTCTACCTCCACCTACAGTCCCATACCTCTATACCTCCACCTACAGTCACATACCTCTCTACCTCCACCTACAGTCCCATACCTCTATACCTCCACCTACAGTCACATACCTCTTTACCTCCACCTACAGTCACATACCTCTATACCTCCACCTACAGTCACATACCTCTCTACCTCCACCTACAGTAACATACCTCCACCTACAGTCACATACCTCCACCTACAGTCCCATATCTCTTTACCTCCACCTACAGTCCCATACCTCTTTACCTCCACCTACAGTCCCATACCTCTATACCTCCACCTACAGTCCCATACCTCTATACCTCCACCTACAGTCCCATACCTCTTTACCTCCACCTACAGTCACAAGCCTCTATACCTCCACCTACAGTCCCATACCTCTATACCTCCACCTACAGTCCCATACCTCTTTACCTCCACCTACAGTCCCATACCTCTATACCTCCACCTACAGTCACATACCTCTCTACCTCCACCTACAGTCACATACCTCTATACCTCCACCTACAGTCACATACCTCTATACCTCCACCTACAGTCCCATACCTCTATACCTCCACCTACAGTCCCATACCTCTTTACCTCCACCTACAGTCACATACCTCTATACCTCCACCTACAGTCACATACCTCCACCTACAGTCACATACCTCTATACCTCCACCTACAGTCACATACCTCTTTACCTCCACCTACAGTCCCATACCTCTTTACCTCCACCTACAGTCACATACCTCTATACCTCCACCTACAGTCACATACCTCCACCTACAGTCACATACCTCTATACCTCCATCTACAGTCCCATACCTCTATACCTCCACCTACAGTCCCATACCTCTTTACCTCCACCTACAGTCACATACCTCTCTACCTCCACCTACAGTCACATACCTCCACCTACAGTCACATACCTCTTTACCTCCACCTACAGTCCCATACCTCTATACCTCCACCTACAGTCACATACCTCTTTACCTCCACCTACAGTCACATACCTCTATACCTCCACCTACAGTCACATACCTCTATACCTCCACCTACAGTCACATACCTCTTTACCTCCACCTACAGTCACATACCTCTATACCTCCACCTACAGTCACATACCTCTATACCTCCACCTACAGTCCCATACCTCTATACCTCCACCTACAGTCACATACCTCTTTACCTCCACCTACAGTCACATACCTCTATACCTCCACCTACAGTCACATACCTCTATACCTCCACCTACAGTCCCATACCTCTAAACCTCCACCTACAGTCCCATACCTCTATACCTCCACCTACAGTCCCATACCTCTTTACCTCCACCTACAGTCCCATACCTCTATACCTCCACCTACAGTCATATACCTCTATACCTCCACCTACAGTCACATACCTCTATACCTCCACCTACAGTCCCATACCTCTATACCTCCACCTACAGTCCCATACCTCTATACCTCCACCTACAGTCCCATACCTCTATACCTCCACCTACAGTCCCATACCTCTATACCTCCACCTACAGTCCCATACCTCTATACCTCCACCTACAGTCCCATACCTCTATACCTCCACCTATAGTCCCATACCTCTATACCTCCACCTACAGTCACATACCTCTATACCTCCACCTACAGTCCCATACCTCTATACCTCCACCTACAGTCACATACCTCTATACCTCCACCTACAGTCCCATACCTCTATACCTCCACCTATAGTCCCATACCTCTATACCTCCACCTACAGTCACATACCTCTATACCTCCACCTACAGTCCCATACCTCTTTACCTCCACCTACAGTCACATACCTCTATACCTCCACCTACAGTCCCATACCTCTTTACCTCCACCTACAGTCACATACCTCTATACCTCCACCTACAGTCCCATACCTCTTTACCTCCACCTACAGTCACATACCTCTATACCTCCACCTACAGTCCCATACCTCTTTACCTCCACCTACAGTCACATACCTCTATACCTCCACCTACAGTCCCATACCTCTATACCTCCACCTACAGTCCCATACCTCTATACCTCCACCTACAGTCACATACCTCTATACCTCCACCTACAGTCCCATACCTCTAAACCTCCACCTACAGTCCCATACCTCTATACCTCCACCTACAGTCCCATACCTCTTTACCTCCACCTACAGTCCCATACCTCTATACCTCCACCTACAGTCATATACCTCTATACCTCCACCTACAGTCACATACCTCTATACCTCCACCTACAGTCCCATACCTCTATACCTCCACCTACAGTCCCATACCTCTATACCTCCACCTACAGTCCCATACCTCTATACCTCCACCTACAGTCCCATACCTCTTTACCTCCACCTACAGTCCCATACCTCTATACCTCCACCTACAGTCACATACCTCTTTACCTCCACCTACAGTCACATACCTCTTTACCTCCACCTACAGTCCCATACCTCTTTACCTCCACCTACAGTCCCATACCTCTTTACCTCCACCTACAGTCACATACCTCTATACCTCCACCTACAGTCACATACCTCTATACCACCACCTACAGTCCCATACCTCTTTACCTCCACCTACAGTCACATACCTCTATACCTCCACCTACAGTCCCATACCTCTTTACCTCCACCTACAGTCCCATACCTCTTTACCTCCACCTACAGTCCCATACCTCTTTACCTCCACCTACAGTCCCATACCTCCACCTACAGTCACATACCTCTATACCTCCACCTACAGTCCCATACCTCTTTACCTCCACCTACAGTCCCATACCTCCACCTACAGTCACATACCTCTATACCTCCACCTACAGTCCCATACCTCTATACCTCCACCTACAGTCACATACCTCTATACCTCCACCTACAGTCACATACCTCTTTACCTCCATCTACAGTCCCATACCTCTCTACCTCCACCTACAGTCCCATACCTCTATACCTCCACCTACAGTCCCATACCTCTTTACCTCCACCTACAGTCCCATACCTCTTTACCTCCACCTACAGTCACATACCTCTATACCTCCACCTACAGTCACATACCTCTTTACCTCCATCTACAGTCCCATACCTCTCTACCTCCACCTACAGTCCCATACCTCTATACCTCCACCTACAGTCCCATACCTCTATACCTCCACCTACAGTCCCATACCTCTTTACCTCCACCTACAGTCACATACCTCTATACCTCCACCTACAGTCACATACCTCTATACCTCCACCTACAGTCACATACCTCTATACCTCCACCTACAGTCCCATACCTCTATACCTCCACCTACAGTCCCATACCTCTTTACCTCCACCTACAGTCCCATACCTCTTTACCTCCACCTACAGTCCCATACCTCCACCTACAGTCACATACCTCTATACCTCCACCTACAGTCCCATACCTCTTTACCTCCACCTACAGTCCCATACCTCCACCTACAGTCACATACCTCTATACCTCCACCTACAGTCCCATACCTCTATACCTCCACCTACAGTCACATACCTCTATACCTCCACCTACAGTCACATACCTCTTTACCTCCATCTACAGTCCCATACCTCTATACCTCCACCTACAGTCACATACCTCTATACCTCCACCTACAGTCCCATACCTCTTTACCTCCACCTACAGTCCCATACCTCTTTACCTCCACCTACAGTAACAGGGTGTTGCGTTCCCTCCTAGAGGCCTACATAACATAATGGGGGCTCATCCGGGATCATTAAGCCCACCGGACCCTGCTGCTCTGAGCTCTGTGATTGGTGATTGAGGTGTGACCGGACCCTGCTGCTCTGAGCTCTGTGATTGGTGATTGAGGTGTGACCGGACCCTGCTGCTCTGAGCTCTGTGATTGGTGATTGAGGTGTGACCGGACCCTGCTGCTCTGAGCTCTGTGATTGGTGATTGAGGTGTGACCGGACCCTGCTGCTCTGAGCTCTGTGATTGGTGATTGAGGTGTGATGGTGGGCTGTGAGTTTGGGTGACTTGTTTAGTTTGCGTGTGTTCAGTAGGCTGCATTGTACAAGATGGCTGCCTCAGCAGTCTCCCAGTTTATTGAAGCGCCCTCTGTTGATCGGTTGGTGGGGTTGCGTAAAGTAGACCTTTGCCCCATAGCTGACCATTATGGACTCTTCATCCCTGGGAAAGCCCTAACGGCTGAGCTTGTGGTGCTAGTCAGGGAGGGTTTAGTGAGAACACATGTTCTTGTTGAAAGATGAGATGGAGTCTTCAGGAGAGGAGATGGGTAGACCTTCTGAAGTCGGAGGACGGTGTGGAGAAAGGGCTCGTATTTACATCTCCCAGATTCAACCCTTTCTCTTCCCCTTTCGGTTGCTCAGACGGCTAGGCTGATGGTGAGGCTGGTCCGTTTGGAGCAAAAAGATTAAGAGCGAGAGACAGATGACGTTTGATTTAGAAATGAGGAAAATGGATAACAACAAGGAGGTGAGGATCGGACAGCTGGAGCCGCTGGCGCCAGTGGGACTCAACAACCTGCTCATCATCACTTCGATGTCAGTACAAATACAGCTCCCTCCGGGAAGCTGTTTCCTATTTCTCTGCGTTTGAGCGTGTGGCCCCTGTGCTGCATTGGCCACTCGAGGTGTGGCTGCTCCTGTTGCAATGTAAATTGTCTGGGAAAGCCCAGGAAGTGGTAGCTGCTCTCTCCCTGGAAGACAGTTTACACTACGATACAGTTAAAACTACCGTGTTGTGGGCTTATGAGTTGGTGCCTGAAGCTTTTAGGCAGCGCTTCACGAACCACAAAAAAAAAAAAAAAACTCTCACTGTACTTTTGAGTTTGCAAGGGACACAGAGTCCCTGTTTATTAGCAGGTGTTCAGCCGGCAAAGCTAACACTGGCTAGAGGACCAGGCAGAGACCCACACAAACCTCCCAGCATAGAATAGAGTGGATAAACCCCACAGATTAAACAAACCCCCCAGAGTAGTGAAACCCCCCAGAGTAGAGCACAGAGGAGAGGAGAGTTGAGTAGAGCACAGAGGAGAGTAGAGTAGAGCAAAGGAGAGGAGAGTAGAGCACAGAGGAGAGGAGAGTAGAGCAAAGGAGAGGAGAGTAGAGCAAAGGAGAGGAGAGTAGAGGAAAGGGGAGGAGAGTAGAGCACAGAGGAGAGGAGAGTAGAGCAAAGGAGAGTAGAGCAAAGGAGAGGAGAGTAGAGCACAGAGGAGAGGAGAGTAGAGCAAAGGAGAGGAGAGTAGAGCAAAGGAGAGGAGAGTAGAGTAGAGCACAGAGGAGAGTAGAGCAAAGGAGAGGAGAGTAGAGCAAAGGAGAGGAGAGTAGAGCACAGAGGAGAGGAGAGTAGAGCAAGAGGAGAGGAGAGGAGAGCAAAGGAGAGTAGAGTAGAGCACAGAGGAGAGTAGAGCAAAGGAGAGGAGAGTAGAGCAAAGGAGAGGAGAGTAGAGCACAGAGGAGAGGAGAGTAGAGCAAAGTAGAGGAGAGTAGAGCACAGAGGAGAGTTGAGCAAAGGAGAGGAGAGTAGAGCAAAGGAGAGGAGAGTTGAGCAAAGGAGAGAAGAGTAGAGGAAAGGAGAGGAGAGTAGAGGAAAGGAGAGGAGAGTACAGAGGAGAGGAGAGTTGAGCAAAGGAGAGAAGAGTAGAGGAGAGGAGAGTAGAGGAAAGGAGAGGAGAGTAGAGCAAAGGAGAGGAGAGTAGAGCAAAGGAGAGGAAAGGAGAGGAGAGTAGAGCAAAGTAGAGGAGAGTAGAGCAAAGTAGAGGAGAGTAGAGCATTCATAGAGAAGTTATGTACCACCCCCCATTATCATTTACACAAAGCAAACCACCCTGAAGCAATCCAGCAGTTTTTCATCATCTCTATTGTTATTCTCTATTCAAACATCAAACTATTACAGTGACAAATAAATGATCCCTATTTAAAATCTTCCTGGTGCACCCATCCCGTTAGTGGGATCATTTTGGTCAACATCCGCTGAATTACAGAGCGCCAAATTAAATTACTAAAAATATTTAATTTTCATGACAAGTGCAATATAGCAAAACACAGCTTAGCTTGTTGTTAATCCACCGGACTGTACCTTCTTCAATAGGAGAGAGAGAGAAAAGGTCTGCTCCAAACTGTTTTCTATCCTAATCTGACAATTATATGCATATTCTGGGCCTGAGAAATAGGCAGTTTCATTTGGGTACGTTTTCCATCCAAACATCAAAATACTGCCCCCTGACACTCAACAGGCTAAAGAAAAGGCCCTTGTGGAAAACACTGTCCTCTCCTGTGCTGAGAGAGAGGGAGAGGCAGTTCTTTTCACTCAACAGGCTAAAGAAAAGGCTTACCTTGTGGAAAACACTGTCCTCTCCTGTGCTGATTATGCTCTCAGTGTCGCTGTCTGAGTCTTTGTGGAGAGTAGTGCTGAAACTACTCACACTCTGACAGTCTGCAACCAGAACAACACAACAGGACAACAGGTTAGAGGAAAAGACAACCGTCTTCAGAAGGTCCTATTCATGCAGACAGGAACACCAGTCGTACTGTTACCCTGGTAAGAGGAACATACAGTCGTACTGCTACCCTGGTAAGAGGAACATACAGTCATATTGCTAGCCTGGTAAGAGGAACATACTGTCGTATTGCTACCCTGGTAAGAGGAACACCTAACACAGTCAGGTTAGAGACGGGAAAAGACAACCGTCTTCAGAAGGTCCTATTCATGCAGACAGGAACATACAGTCGTACTGCTACCCTGGTAAGAGGAACACCAGTCATACTGTTACCCTGGTAAGAGGAACACCAGTCATACTGTTACCCTGGTAAGAGGAACACCAGTCATACTGTTACCCTGGTAAGAGGAACACCAGTCGTACTGTTACCATGGTAAGAGGAACACCAGTCATACTGTTACCCTGGTAAGAGGAACACCAGTCATACTGTTACCCTGGTAAGAGGAACACCAGTCATACTGTTACCCTGGTAAGAGGAACACCAGTCATACTGTTACCCTGGTAAGAGGAACACCAGTCGTACTGTTACCCTGGTAAGAGGAACACCAGTCGTACTGTTACCCTGGTAAGAGGAACACCAGTCATACTGTTACCCTGGTAAGAGGAACACCAGTCATACTGTTACCCTGGTAAGAGGAAACACCAGTCGTACTGCTACCCTGGTAAGAGGAACACCAGTCATACTGTTACCCTGGTAAGAGGAACACCAGTCATAATGTTACCCTGGTAAGAGGAACACCAGTCATACTGTTACCCTGGTAAGAGGAACACCAGTCATACTGTTACCCTGGTAAGAGGAACACCAGTCATACTGTTACCCTGGTAAGAGGAACACCAGTCATACTGTTACCCTGGTAAGAGGAACACCAGTCGTACTGTTACCCTGGTAAGAGGAACACCAGTCATACTGTTACCCTGGTAAGAGGAACACCAGTCGTACTGTTACCCTGGTAAGAGGAACACCAGTCATACTGTTACCCTGGTAAGAGGAACACCAGTCATACTGTTACCCTGGTAAGAGGAACACCAGTCATACTGTTACCCTGGTAAGAGGAACACCAGTCATACTGTTACCCTGGTAAGAGGAACACCAGTCGTACTGTTACCCTGGTAAGAGGAACACCAGTCGTACTGTTACCCTGGTAAGAGGAACACCAGTCATACTGTTACCCTGGTAAGAGGAACACCAGTCATACTGTTACCCTGGTAAGAGGAACACCAGTCATACTGTTACCCTGGTAAGAGGAACACCAGTCGTGCTGTTACCCTGGTAAGAGGAACACCAGTCGTATTGTTACCCTGGTAAGAGGAACACCAGTCATACTGTTACCCTGGTAAGAGGAACACCAGTCATACTGTTACCCTGGTAAGAGGAACACCAGTCATACTGTTACCCTGGTAAGAGGAACACCAGTCATACTGTTACCCTGGTAAGAGGAACACCAGTCGTGCTGTTACCCTGGTAAGAGGAACACCAGTCATACTGTTACCATGGTAAGAGAAACACCAGTCGTACTGTTACCATGGTAAGAGGAACACCAGTCGTACTGTTACCATGGTAAGAGGATCACCAGTCATACTGTTACCCTGGTAAGAGGATCACCAGTCATACTGTTACCCTGGTAAGAGGAACACCAGTCTTACTGTTACCATGGTAAGAGGAACACCAGTCATACTGTTACCCAGGTAAGAGGAACACCAGTCATACTGTTACCCTGGTAAGAGGAACACCAGTCATACTGCTACCCTGGTAAGAGGAACACCAGTCGTACTGTTACCCTGGTAAGAGGAACACCAGTCATACTGTTACCCTGGTAAGAGGAACACCAGTCATACTGTTACCCTGGTAAGAGGAACACCAGTCATACTGTTACCATGGTAAGAGGAACACCAGTCATACTGTTACCCTGGTAAGAGGAACACCAGTCATACTGTTACCCTGGTAAGAGGAACATACAGTTTCTACTGTTACCCTGGTAAGAGGAACACCAGTCATACTGCTACCCTGGTAAGAGGAACACCAGTCATACTGTTACCATGGTAAGAGGAACACCAGTCATACTGTTACCCTGGTAAGAGGAACACCAGTCATACTGTTACCCTGGTAAGAGGAACATACAGTCCTACTGTTACCCTGGTAAGAGGAACACCAGTCATACTGCTACCCTGGTAAGAGGAACACCAGTCGTACTGTTACCCTGGTAAGAGGATCACCAGTCATACTGTTACCCTGGTAAGAGGAACACCAGTCTTACTGTTACCATGGTAAGAGGAACACCAGTCATACTGTTACCCAGGTAAGAGGAACACCAGTCATACTGTTACCCTGGTAAGAGGAACACCAGTCATACTGTTACCCTGGTAAGAGGAACACCAGTCTTACTGTTACCCTGGTAAGAGGAACACCAGTCATACTGTTACCCAGGTAAGAGGAACACCAGTCATACTGTTACCATGGTAAGAGGAACACCAGTCATACTGTTACCCTGGTAAGAGGAATACCAGTCATACTGTTACCCTGGTAAGAGGAACACCAGTCATACTGTTACCCTGGTAAGAGGAACACCAGTCGTACTGTTACCCTGGTAAGAGGAACACCAGTCATACTGTTACCCTGGTAAGAGGAACACCAGTCATACTGTTACCCTGGTAAGAGGAACTCCAGTCATACTGTTACCATGGTAAGAGGAACACCAGACATACTGCTACCCTGGTAAGAGGAACACCAGTCGTACTGTTACCCTGGTAAGAGGAACACCAGTCATACTGTTACCCTGGTAAGAGGAATACCAGTCATACTGTTACCATGGTAAGAGGAATACCAGTCTTACTGTTACCCTGGTAAGAGGAACACCAGTCGTGCTGTTAACCTGGTAAGAGGAACATCAGTCATACTGTTACCCTGGTAAGAGGAACACCAGTCATACTGTTACCATGGTAAGAGGAACACCAGTCATACTGTTACCCTGGTAAGAGGAACACCAGTCGTACTGTTACCCTGGTAAGAGGAACACCAGTCATACTGTTACCCTGGTAAGAGGAACACCAGTCATACTGTTACCATGGTAAGAGGAACACCAGTCATACTGTTACCCTGGTAAGAGGAACACCAGTCATACTGTTACCCTGGTAAGAGGAACACCAGTCATACTGTTACCCTGGTAAGAGGAACACCAGTCTTACTGTTACCCTGGTAAGAGGAACACCAGTCATACTGCTACCCTGGTAAGAGGAACACCAGTCATACTGTTACCCTGGTAAGAGGAACACCAGTCTTACTGTTACCCTGGTAAGAGGAACACCAGTCATACTGCTACCCTGGTAAGAGGAACACCAGTCATACTGTTACCCTGGTAAGAGGAACACCAGTCGTACTGTTACCCTGGTAAGAGGAACACCAGTCATACTGTTACCCTGGTAAGAGGAACACCAGTCATACTGTTACCCTGGTAAGAGGAACACCAGTCATACTGTTACCCTGGTAAGAGGAACACCAGTCATACTGTTACCCTGGTAAGAGGAACACCAGTCTTACTGTTACCCTGGTAAGAGGAACACCAGTCATACTGTTACCATGGTAAGAGGAACACCAGTCATACTGTTACCCTGGTAAGAGGAACACCAGTCATACTGTTACCCTGGTAAGAGGAACACCAGTCATACTGTTACCCTGGTAAGAGGAACACCAGTCATACTGTTACCATGGTAAGAGGAACACCAGTCATACTGTTACCATGGTAAGAGGAACACCAGTCATACTGTTACCCTGGTAAGAGGAATACCAGTCGTACTGTTACCCAGGTAAGAGGAACACCAGTCGTACTGTTACCCTGGTAAGAGGAACACCAGTCGTACTGTTACCCTGGTAAGAGGAACACCAGTCGTACTGTTACCCTGGTAAGAGGAACACCAGTCATACTGTTACCCTGGTAAGAGGAACACCAGTCGTACTGTTACCCTGGTAAGAGGAACACCAGTCATACTGTTACCCTGGTAAGAGGAACACCAGTCATACTGTTACCCTGGTAAGAGGAACACCAGTCGTACTGTTACCATGGTAAGAGGAACACCAGTCATACTGTTACCATGGTAAGAGGAACACCAGTCGTACTGTTACCCTGGTAAGAGGAACACCAGTCGTACTGTTACCCTGGTAAGAGGAACACCAGTCATACTGTTACCCTGGTAAGAGGAACACCAGTCATACTGTTACCCAGGTAAGAGGAACACCAGTCATACTGTTACCCTGGTAAGAGGAACACCAGTCATACTGTTACCATGGTAAGAGGAACACCAGTCATACTGTTACCATGGTAAGAGGAACACCAGTCTTACTGTTACCATGGTAAGAGGAACACCAGTCGTACTGTTACCCTGGTAAGAGGAACACCAGTCATACTGTTACCCTGGTAAGAGGAACACCAGTCATACTGTTACCCTGGTAAGAGGAACACCAGTCATACTGTTACCCTGGTAAGAGGAACACCAGTCATACTGTTACCATGGTAAGAGGAACACCAGTCATACTGTTACCCTGGTAAGAGGAACACCAGTCATACTGTTACCCTGGTAAGAGGAACATACAGTCCTACTGTTACCCTGGTAAGAGGAACACCAGTCATACTGCTACCCTGGTAAGAGGAACACCAGTCATACTGTTACCCTGGTAAGAGGAACACCAGTCATACTGCTACCCTGGTAAGAGGAACACCAGTCATACTGTTACCATGGTAAGAGGAACACCAGTCGTACTGTTACCCTGGTAAGAGGAACACCAGTCATACTGTTACCATGGTAAGACCGTACTGTTACCCTGGTAAGAGGTACACCAGTCATACTGTTACCCTGGTAAGAGGAACACCAGTCATACTGTTACCCTGGTAAGAGGAACACCAGTCATACTGTTACCCTGGTAAGAGGAACACCAGTCATACTGTTACCCTGGTAAGAGGAACACCAGTCATACTGTTACCCTGGTAAGAGGAACACCAGTCGTACTGTTACCCTGGTAAGAGGAACACCAGTCATACTGTTACCATGGTAAGAGGAACACCAGTCGTACTGTTACCCTGGTAAGAGGAACACCAGTCTTACTGTTACCATGGTAAGAGGAACACCAGTATTACTGTTACCCTGGTAAGAGGAACACCAGTCATACTGTTACCCTGGTAAGAGGAACACCAGTCATACTGTTACCCTGGTAAGAGGAACACCAGTCATACTGTTACCCTGGTAAGAGGAACACCAGTCATACTGTTACCCTGGTAAGAGGAACACCAGTCATACTGTTACCCTGGTAAGAGGAACACCAGTCATACTGTTACCCAGGTAAGAGGAACACCAGTCATACTGTTACCCTGGTAAGAGGAACACCAGTCATACTGTTACCCTGGTAAGAGGAACACCAGTCATACTGTTACCCTGGTAAGAGGAACACCAGTCATACTGTTACCATGGTAAGAGGAACACCAGTCATACTGTTACCCTGGTAAGAGGAACACCAGTCGTACTGTTACCCTGGTAAGAGGAACACCAGTCATACTGTTACCCTGGTAAGAGGAACACCAGTCGTACTGTTACCCTGGTAAGAGGAACACCAGTCGTACTGTTACCCTGGTAAGAGGAACACCAGTCATACTGCTACCCTGGTAAGAGGAATACCAGTCATACTGTTACCCTGGTAAGAGGAACACCAGTCATACTGTTACCATGGTAAGAGGAACACCAGTCGTACTGTTACCCTGGTAAGAGGAACACCAGTCATACTGTTACCATGGTAAGAGGAATACCAGTCGTACTGTTACCCTAGTAAGAGGAAACACCCGTCGTACTGTTACCCTGGTAAGAGGAACACCAGTCATACTGTTACCCTGGTAAGAGGAACACCAGTCGTACTGTTACCCTGGTAAGAGGAACACCAGTCATACTGTTACCCTGGTAAGAGGAACACCAGTCGTACTGTTACCCTGGTAAGAGGAACACCAGTCATACTGTTACCCTGGTAAGAGGAATACCAGTCATACTGTTACCCTGGTAAGAGGAACACCAGTCGTACTGTTACCCTGGTAAGAGGAACACCAGTCATACTGTTACCCTGGTAAGAGGAACACCAGTCATACTGTTACCCTGGTAAGAGGAACACCAGTCATACTGTTACCATGGTAAGAGGAACACCAGTCATACTGTTACCCTGGTAAGAGGAACACCAGTCTTACTGTTACCATGGTAAGAGGAACACCAGTCGTACTGTTACCCTGGTAAGAGGAACACCAGTCATACTGTTACCCTGGTAAGAGGAACACCAGTCATACTGTTACCATGGTAAGAGGAACACCAGTCATACTGTTACCCTGGTAAGAGGAACACCAGTCATACTGTTACCATGGTAAGAGGAATACCAGTCATACTGTTACCCTGGTAAGAGGTACACCAGTCGTACTGTTACCCTGGTAAGAGGAACACCAGTCGTATTGTTACCATGGTAAGAGGAACACCAGTCATACTGTTACCCTGGTAAGAGGAACACCAGTCATACTGTTACCCTGGTAAGAGGAACACCAGTCATACTGTTACCCTGGTAAGAGGAACACCAGTCGTACTGTTACCCTGGTAAGAGGAACACCAGTCATACTGTTACCCTGGTAAGAGGAACACCAGTCATACTGTTACCATGGTAAATGGAACACCAGTCATACTGTTATCTCATCTGAAATGGACCTAATCCATACTGTCATCTCATCTGAAATGGAACTAATCCATACTGTCATCTCATCTGAAATGGAACTAATCCATACTGTCATCTCATCTGAAATGGAACTAATCCATACTGTCATCTCATCTGAAATGGAACTAATCCATACTGTCATCTCATCTGAAATGGAACTAATCCATACTGTCATCTCATCTGAAATGGAACTAATCCATACTGTCATCTCATCTGAAATGGACCTAATCCATACTGTCATCTCATCTGAAATGGAACTAATCCATACTGTCATCTCATCTGAAATGGAACTAATCCATACTGTCATCTCATCTGAAATGGAACTAATCCATACTGTCATCTCATCTGAAATGGAACTAATCCATACTGTCATCTCATCTGAAATGGAACTAATCCATACTGTCATCTCATCTGAAATGGAACTAATCCATACTGTCATCTCATCTGAAATGGAACTAATCCATACTGTCATCTCATCTGAAATGGAACTAATCCATACTGTCATCTCATCTGAAATGGAACTAATCCATACTGTCATCTCATCTGAAATGGAACTAATCCATACTGTCATCTCATCTGAAATGGAACTAATCCATACTGTCATCTCATCTGAAATGGAACTAATCCATACTGTCATCTCATCTGAAATGGAACTAATCCATACTGTCATCTCATCTGAAATGGAACTAATCCATACTGTCATCTCATCTGAAATGGACCTAATCCATACTGTCATCTCATCTGAAATGGAACTAATCCATACTGTCATCTCATCTGAAATGGATCTAATCCATACTGTCATCTCATCTGAAATGGAACTAATCCATACTGTCATCTCATCTGAAATGGAACTAATCCATACTGTCATCTCATCTGAAATGGACCTAATCCATACTGTCATCTCATCTGAAATGGAACTAATCCATACTGTCATCTCATCTGAAATGGAACTAATCCATACTGTCATCTCATCTGAAATGGACCTAATCCATACTGTCATCTCATCTGAAATGGATCTATTAAGAAGGCAAGAAGCCTTGCCTTCAACGGGGACAGTGAGGTGACTTGATACAAGAAGCCTTGCCTTCAACAGGGACAGTGAGGTGACTTGATACAAGAAGCCTTACCTTCAACAGGGACAGTAAGGTGACTTGATACAAGAAGCCTTGCCTTCAACGGGGACAGTGAGGTGACTTGATACAAGTAGCCTTACCTTCAACAGGGACAGTAAAGTGACTTGATACAAGAAGCCTTACCTTCAACAGGGACAGTAAGGTGACTTGATACAAGAAGCCTTACCTTCAACAGGGACAGTGAGGTGACTTGATACAAGAAGCCTTACCTTCAACAGGGACAGTGAGGTGACTTGATACAAGGGACAACGGTGCCTTACCTTCAACAGGGACAGTGAGGTGACTTGATACAAGAAGCCTTACCTTCAGGGACAGTAAGGTGACAGTACAAGGTTACCTTCAACAGGGACAGAGGTGACTTGATACAAGAAGCCTTACCTTCAACAGGGACAAGGTGACTTGATACAAGAAGCCTTACCTTCAACAGGGACAGTACCTTCAACAGGGACAGTGAGGTGACTTGATACAAGAAGCCTTACCTTCAACAGGGACAGTGAGGTGACTTGATACAAGAAGCCTTACCTTCAACAGGAACAGTAAGGTGACTTGATACAAGAAGCCTTACCTTCAACAGGGACAGTAAGGTGACTTGATACAAGAAGCCTTACCTTCAACAGGGACAGTAAGGTGACTTGATACAAGAAGCCTTGCCTTCAACAGGAACAGTAAGGTGACTTGATACAAGAAGCCTTACCTTCAACAGGGACAGTAAGGTGACTTGATACAAGAAGCCTTACCTTCAACAGGGACAGTGAGGTGACTTGATACAAGAAGCCTTACCTTCAACAGGAACAGTAAGGTGACTTGATACAAGAAGCCTTACCTTCAACAGCGACAGTAAGGTGACTTGATACAAGAAGCCTTACCTTCAACAGGGACAGTAAGGTGACTTGATACAAGAAGCCTTACCTTCAACAGGGACAGTAAGGTTACTTGCAGAACAGACAGCATCGCTTCGGTTCTCAAGTAGATTCTCAGGTAGGATCTCATGCAGGTTCCCAGATAGAATCTCAGGTAGGTTTTCAGGTATGTCCTCAGGTTGGATCTCAGGTGGGATCTCAGGCGGGTTCTCAGGTAGAATCTCAGGTAGGTTCGCAGGTGCGTTCTCTGGTAGGTTCTCAGGTAGGTTTTCAGGTAGGTTCTCAGGTAGAATCTCAGGTAGGATCTCAGGTGCGTTCTCTGGTAGGTTCTCGGGTAGGGTCTCAAGTAGGTTCTCAGGTATGTTCTCAGGTGACACTGGACTGTTCGGTGGGACATCCCCTGTATATGTGGACACCACTACAGCAGTGACATCATCTCCATCTCCACAGTCTGACCACGTCACAGAGGGGTCGAGGGTCAGGGTTAGGGTCACGGAGTGGTCGATGGTTACAGAGGGGTCGAGGTTGAGGGCTTGGTCTGTAGCAGGTTGACTGTCTGAGTGTCCTGACCCCTCCTCCGCCCTGGTGCCACAGGACTCCTGATTCACTGTCCTGTCAGAGGGGTCTCCAATGTGTTCCCCTAGAACTGAGGGGGGCTCACTAGGTCTCCGTAGGACCTCCGTTATCTCCATCTCTACACCCTCTCCACCCTCCTCTCCACCCTCTCCACCCTCCTCTCCATCCATCTCTACACCCTCTCCACCCTCCTCTCCATCCTTCTCTCCACCTGCCCCACCAGACGCTCCCCCAGAGTTGGAGCCTGTTTCTGGGGGCGGGAGGTCTCCATCCATGGGGGTAGTCCCATCCCTGTCCTCTGTGATCTCAGCTCTGAGGCCAGAGTCACCAGTCTCTATGGGCTTACCCTGTCTGACACCCTGTCTCTCACCTTCTCTGTCACCCTGTCTGTAACTGCCCTCTAGTGGCAGTTCCCCCTCGAACACCTGCTCTGACTGAGGCTCTGATGAGGACTCTGAGTGATGCTCTATTGCGGGCTCTAGTGTCAGCTCTAATAGGGGTTCTGGTATGTAGGGCTCTAGTGTCGGCTCTAACAGGGGTTCTGGTGTGTAGGGCTCTAACAGGGTTCTGGTGGTGTAGGCTCTAACAGGGGTTCTGGTGGTGTAGGCTCTAACAGGGGTTCTGTTGGTGTAGTCTCTAACAGGGGTTCTGTTGGTGTAGGCTCTAACAGGGTTCTGGTGGTGTAGGCTCTAACAGGGGTTCAGTCTCTAACAGTGGTTCAGGCTCTAACAGGGGTTCTGGTGGTGTAGGCTCTAACAGGGGTTCTGGTGGTGTAGGCTCTAACAGGGGTTCTGGTGGTGTAGGCTCTAACAGGGGTTCTGTTGGTGTAGGCTCTAACAGGGGTTCTGGTGGTGTAGGCTCTAACAGGGGTTCTGGTGGTGTAGGCTCTAACAGGGGTTCTGGTGGTGCAGGCTCTAACAGGGGTTCTGGTGGTGTAGGCTCTAACAGGGGTTCAGGCTCTAACAGGGGTTCTGTTGGTGTAGGCTCTAACAGGGGTTCTGGTGGTGTAGGCTCTAACAGGGGTTCTGTTGGTGTAGTCTCTAACAGGGGTTCTGGTGGTGTAGGCTCTAACAGGGGTTCTGGTGGTGTAGGCTCTAACAGGGGTTCAGGCTCTAACAGGGGTTCTGGTGGTGTAGGCTCTAACAGGGGTTCTGGTGGTGTAGGCTCTAACAGGGGTTCTGGTGGTGTAGGCTCTAACAGGGGTTCTGGTGGTGTAGGCTCTAACAGGGGTTCTGGTGGTGTAGGCTCTAACAGGGGTTCAGGCTCTAACAGGGGTTCAGGCTCTAACAGGGGTTCTGGTGGTGTAGGCTGTAACAGGGGTTCAGGCTCTAACAGGGGTTCTGGTGGTGTAGGCTCTAACAGGGGTTCTGGTGGTGTAGGCTCTAACAGGGGTTCTGGTGGTGTAGGCTCTAACAGGGGTTCTGGTGGTGTAGACTCTAACAGGGTTTCAGGCTCTAACAGGGGTTCAGGCTCTAACAGGGGTTCAGGCTCTAACATTGGTTCAGGCTCTAACATGGGTTCTGGTGGTGTAGGCTCTAACAGGGGTTCTGTTGGTGTAGACTCTAACAGGGGTTCTGGTGGTGTAGGCTCTAACAGGGGTTCTGGTGGTGTAGGCTCTAACAGGGGTTCAGGCTCTAACAGGGGTTCAGGCTCTAACAGGGGTTCAGTCTCTAACAGGGGTTCAGGCTCTAACAGGGGTTCTGGTGGTGTAGGCTCTAACAGGGGTTCTGTTGGTGTAGGCTCTAACAGGGGTTCAGTCTCTAACATTGGTTCATGCTCTAACATGGGTTCTGGTGGTGTAGGCTCTAACAGGGGTTCTGGTGGTGTAGGCTCTAACAGGGGTTCAGGCTCTAACAGGGGTTCTGGTGGTGTAGGCTCTAACAGGGGTTCTGGTGGTGTAGGCTCTAACAGGGGTTCTGGTGGTGTAGGCTCTAACAGGGGTTCAGGCTCTAACAGGGGTTCTGGTGGTGTAGGCTCTAACAGGGGTTCAGGCTCTAACAGGGGTTCTGTTGGTGTAGGCTGTAACAGGGGTTCAGGCTCTAACAGGGGTTCTGGCTCTAACAGGGGTTCAGGCTCTAACAGGGGTTCTGGTGGTGTATCAGCAGATTCTCTATCAGCAGGCCCACTTCCTGAGAACAGCAACGCTCCACAGTTTAATACTGCTGTTACTGTACTGTCCATAGAGCCACTGATAGCTGAGATCTCAGCTGCATGGTCCATAGATGTTTCTACAGGGCCATAGGCATCTCCCATTTCTCTATCATCACAGTCCCCAGAATGGAGTCCAGTTTCCTGAGCCCCGTGGCTGCCCTTCTCAGAGGGGTGAAACTGTTCCTCTGTGGAGCCACCAGAGCCCTCCCCAGCCCTAGCAGAAGCTGTTTTCTTACTTTGTTCCAGTGGAGGTTCACCCTGACTGAGGCCCTCTATCTCTATAGGACATGATCTCACAGAGTCAGCTGTACCCTCCTGCATGTCCTGTCCATTGTCCAGGGTAGAAGGGTCTGACAGGGGAGAGGGGTCAGAGTCTGACAGACCCTTAGTGGTGGGGATAGAGTCTGTTGTGGTTAACCATTCACTGTCTGGTTGGTCCTCTGGGTGAACGGTGTAGCAGCCCTCCTGACAGCAGTCTGCTGGTTGGTCCTCTGGGTGAACGGTGTAGCAGCCCTCCTGACAGCAGTCTGCAGGTTGGTCCTCTGGGTGAACAGTGTAACAGCCCTCCTGACAGCAGTCTGCCGGTTGGTCCTCTGGGTGAACAGCAGCCCTCTGACAGCAGTCTGCAGGTTGGTCCTCTGGGTGAACAGTGTAACAGCCCTCCTGACAGCAGTCTGCAGGTTGGTCCTCTGGGTGAACGGTGTAACAGCCCTCCTGACAGCAGTCTGCAGGTTGGTCCTCTGGGTGAACAGTGTAGCAGCCCTCCTGACAGCAGTCTGCTGGTTGGTCCTCTGGGTGAACGGTGTAACAGCCCTCCTGACAGCTGTCTGCTTCCCTCCCCACACAGCTCTTACCTTCCTGGAGACACTCCTTCAGGTCTGTGTATGAGGGATCTGAGTTGGACACGTCTTCCAGGGACTGAGTGTGTCCCATGTCTTCTGTTGTTGCTGTGTCTCCACTGAGGACAGGTGGATCTCTGGGATCTGAGTTGGACACGTCTTCCAGAGACTGAGTGTGTCCCATGTCTTCTGTTGTTGCTGTGTCTCCACTGAGGACAGGTGGATCTCTAGGATCTGTGTATTTCTCCTCCTCCCCACTTCCTACTGTGCTCTCCTCCTCTCCTCCCTGGTTCTGCTGTTCCTGGTAAGGAAACAAGGTACCAGGGGTAGAGGAAGAGAAGTGTTAGGGTGGTAAGGTACCAGGGGTAGAGGAAGAGAAGTGTTAGGGTGGTAAGGTACCAGGGGTAGAGGAAGAGAAGTGTTAGGGTGGTAAGGTACCAGGGGTAGAGTAGTGTTATGGTGGTAAGGTACCAGGGGTAGAGTAGTGTTATGGTGGTGAGGTACCAGGGGTAGAGGTAGAGTAGTGTTAGGGTGATAAGGTACCAGGGGTAGAGTAGTGTTAGGGTGGTATGGTACCAGGGGTAGAGTAGTGTTAGGGTGGTAAGGTACCAGGGGTACAGTAGTGTTATGGTGGTAAGGTACCAGGGGTAGAGTAGTGTTAGGGTGGTAAGTTACCAGGGGTAGAGGAAGAGAAGTGTTAGGGTGGTAAGGTACCAGGGGTAGAGTAGTGTTAGGGTGGTAAGGTACCAGGGGTAGAGTAGTGTTAGGGTGGTAAGGTACCAGGGGTAGAGTAGTGTTAAGGTGGTATGGTACCAGGGGTAGAGTAGTGTTAGGGTGGTGAGGTACCAGGGGTAGAGGTAGAGTAGTGTTAGGGTGATAAGGTACCGGGGGTAGAGTAGTGTTAGGGTGGTAAGGTACCGGGGGTAGAGTAGTGTTAAGGTGGTATGGTACCAGGGGTAGAGTAGTGTTAAGGTGGTAAGGTACCAGGGGTAGAGTAGTGTTAAGGTGGTATGGTACCAGGGGTAGAGTAGTGTTAGGGTGGTGAGGAACCAGGGGTAGAGTAGTGTTAGGGTGGTAAGGTACCAGGGGTAGAGTAGTGTTAGGGTGGTGAGGTAACAGGGGTAGAGGTAGAGTAGTGTTAGGGTGGTAAGTTACCAGGGGTAGAGGTAGAGTAGTGTTAGGGTGGTAAGGTACCAGGGGTAGAGTAGTGTTAGGGTGGTAAGGTACCAGGGGTAGAGTAGTGTTAGGGTGGTAAGGTACCAGGGGTAGAGTAGTGTTAGGGTGGTAAGGTACCAGGGGTAGAGGTAGAGTAGTGTTAGGGTGGTATGGTACCAGGGTAGAGGTAGAGTAGTGTTAGGGTGGTATGGTACCAGGGGTAGAGTAGTGTTAGGGTGGTATGGTACCAGGGGTAGAGTAGTGTTAGGGTGGTAAGTTACCAGGGGTAGAGTAGTGTTAGGGTGGTAAGTTACCAGGGGTAGAGTAGTGTTAGGGTGGTAAGTTACCAGGGGTAGAGGTAGAGTAGTGTTAGGGTGGTAAGGTACCAGGGGTAGAGTAGTGTTAGGGTGGTCCCAGGGGTTCACAGCTCACCCTGACCAGGGGTCTCAGCTCCTCCACCAGTCTCTGGAGGGTAGGGGGGGCTGTGCCCGGTGCTGTGCCCACTGTCAGGGTATGGGTGTTCAGCCTGGGAAGGTTACACACCACCCTGGAGCCGGTAAAGGATGGATGGACTGTCCCTCTGTAAGGCTTTGTCTCCGCTCTGTGTGGACCAAAATAAACTACCTGAAGATTCTGGATCATGTGATTGGCCAACACAGTAGGGGGAGGTCATGTGATTGGCCAACACTGTGATTCTCTCAGGTCGTCAGACTGTGATTCTCTGGGATTCTCTGGGATTGGCCAACACGTAGTGGGAGGTCATGTGATTTTCCAACACAGTGGGGGTCAGCAGCCAACAGGTAGTTATTCATGGTCTGGATTTACTCGTATTCTCTCAGGTAGTCAGACTGGGATTCTCTCAGGTAGTCAGACTGGGATTCTCTGGGATTCTCTCAAGGTAGTCAGACTGGGATTCTCTCAGGTAGTCAGACTGGGATTCTCTGGCATTCTCTCAGGTCGTCAGACTGGGATTCTCTGGCATTCTCTCAGATAGTCAGACTGGGATTCTCTGGTATTCTCTCAGGTAGTCAGACTGGGATTCTCTGGGATTCTCTCAGCTAGTCAGACTGGGATTCTCTGGGATTCTCTCAGGTAGTCAGACTGGGATTCTCTGGGATTTTGTCCGTTAGTCAGATTGAGATTCTCTGGGATTCTGTCCATTAGTCAGATTGGGATTCTCTGAGATTCTATCCGTTAGTCAGACTGGGATTCTCTGGGATTCTGTCCGTTAGTCAGACTGGGATTCTCTGGGATTCTCTCAGGTAGTTAATAACCACCATGTCATCTCAGATTTTCAAAATGTGCTTTACAGCCAAAGCTAGACAAGCATTTGTGTATGTTTATTGATAGCCTAGCATTGCATTTTGTGCAGCTAGCAGCAGGTAACTTGGTCATGGAAATCAGAAAAGCAATCAAATTAAATAATTTACCTTTGATGAGCTTCGGATGTTTTCACTCACAAGACTCCCAGTTAGATAGCCAATGTTCCTTTTATACTAAAATATTATTTTTGTAGGCGCAATAGCTCTGTTTGTTCTTCACGTTTGGCTGAGAAATCCACCGGAAACTGAAGTCACGAAAACCCCGAAAAATATTCCAAATTAGCTCCATAATATCGACAGAAACATTGTTTATAATCAAAACTCAAGGTGTTTTTCAAATATCTATTTGATAATATATCCACCGGGACAATTGGTTTTTCAGTAGGACTGATTGGAATAATGGCTACCTCTTTATTTTACGCAAGAATCACTCTGAGAGCATCAGGTGACCACTTGTGCAATGTAGCCGCTTACGGGTATTCTTCAACATAAAACTGCGTAAAACTACGTCACAATGCTGTAGACACCTTGGGAATACGGAGAAAAAGTAATCTGGTTGATAGCCCATTCACTGCGCAATAGGGACGCATTGGAACGCAGAGCTTTCAAAACATGAGGCACTTCCGGATTGGATTTTTCTCAGGCTTTCGCCTGCAATATCAGTTCTGTTATACTCACAGACAATATTTTTACAGTTTTGGAAACTTTAGAGTGTTTTCTATCCTAAACTGTCAATTATATGCATATTCTAGCATCTTGTCCTGACAAAATATTCCGTTAATGATTCTAGCCATCCCGGATCCGGGATCGTGAATACAGCCTCAAGTTCATTACCATAACGCAACGTTAACTATTCATGAAAATCGCAAATGAAATGAAATAAATATGCTAGCTCTCAAGCTTAGCCTTTGTTAACAACACTGTCATCTCAGATTTTCAAAATATGCTTCTCAACCATAGCAAAACAAGCATTTGTTATTGATAGCTAGCATAGCATTTAGCGTAGCATTCAGCAGGCAACATTTTCACAAAAACAAGAAAAGCATTCAAATAAAATCATTCCTTTGAAGAACTTTGGATGTTTTCAATGAGGAGACTCTCAGTTAGATAGCAAATGTTCAGTTTTTCCTGAAAGATTCTTTGTGTAGGAGAAATTGCTCCGTTTTGTTCGTCATGTTTGGCTACCAAAAAAAACGAAAATTCAGTCATCAAAACGCCAAACTTTTTTCCAAATTAACTCCATAATATCGACTGAAACATGGTAAACGTTGTTTAGAATCAATCAAGGTGTTTTCACATATCTCTTCGATGATATATCGTTCGTGGAAGTCTGCTCTCTCCTCTGAATCACATGGAAGAATGCTTGCAGCTGAAGATTACGCACCAATTTCGACAAAGGACACCGGGCGGACACCTGGTAAATGTAGTCTCTTATGGCCAATCTTCCATTGATATGCCTACAAACACGTCACAATGCTGCAGACACCTTGGGCAAACGGCAGAAAGTGTAGGCTCGTTCAGGGCGCATTCACCGCCATATAAGGAGACAATGGAAAACAGCGCCTCAAACATTCGGCTCACTTCCTGTTTGAAGTTTCATCTTGGTTTCGCCTGTAGCATCAGTTCTGTGGCACTCACAGACAATATCTTTGCAGTTTTGGAAACGTCAGAGTGTTTTCTTTCCAAAGCTGTCAATTATATGCATAGTCGAGCATCTTTACGTGACAAAATATCTTGTTTAAAACGGGAACGTTTTTTCATCCAAAAATGAAATACTGCCCCTAGTGTTCCAAGAGGTTAATGGAAACACTGCCCCCTAGTCACAAAAGGTTATTAACATGGGCATGAGAGCTGAAACAGCTTGGTGTAGGTTCAAGATAACGGAATTCTCCGACCTGAAGATCACGTATGTGACGATTTTTACCAATGTGAGTTTGTTTCTTTCTGAGTTCCCAATTGTCAGACATCACCACAACATCCAGCTAGGAGAAACAACAACATGGTCTGTCCTTACTTTGTGAGGAGCTGGTGTAGGTCTCGGTGGCTCCGCTGCTGAGCGATGCTTGCAGGTGTGGCCCCCTGTCTGTTGGTCAGTCTGAGGGCTTCAGGGGCCCCTGGTTGCAATAGGAGCCACACAGCTACCCTCTTAAGACCCCGCCGTGCTGCAAAGTGGACCAAAGTCTCCTGGGGCTCTGCAGGGATAGAGAGAGAGAGAGGGATAGAGAGATAGATATAGAGAGAGAGGGAGAGAGGGAGAGAGAGATAGAGAGATATAGAGAGATAGAGAGATAGAGATAGAGAGAGAGAGAGTAAATAGAGAGTAAATAGACTGAAACTAAAAACATCGCAATGTTGGTTGGCTGGTTAGTGCTGACTTACTCTACCCTGGTTGGCTGGTTAGTGCTGACTTACTCTACCCTGGTTGGCTGGTTAGTGCTGACTTACTCTACCCTGGTTGGCTGGTTAGTGCTGACTTACTGTACCCTGGTTGGCTGATTAGTGCTGACTTACTCTACCCTGGTTGGCTGGTTATTGATGACTTACTCTACCGTTGGCTGGTTAGTGATGACTTACTCTACCCTGGTTGGCTGGTTAGTGATGACTTACTGTATCCTGGTTGGATGGTTAGTGATGACTTACTCTACCCTGGTTGGCTGGTTAGTGATGACTTACTGTACCCTGGTTGGCTGGTTAGTGCTGACTTACTCTACCCTGGTTGGCTGGTTAGTGCTGACTTACTGTACCCTGGTTGGCTGGTTAGTGCTGACTTACTGTACCCTGGTTGGCTGGTTAGTGCTGATTTACTGTATCCTGGTTGGATGGTTAGTGATGACTTACTCTACCCTGGTTGGCTGATTAGTGCTGACTTACTCCACTCTGGTTGGCTGGTTATTGATGACTTACTCTACCGTTGGCTGGTGGTGTTAGGACAGGACAGGACAGGACAGGTCAGGTCAGGACAGGACAGGTCAGGACAGGTCAGGACAGGTCGGTACGTGTTAGTGGTACTGCTAGCCTGTGTGTGTCTACTGTTGTATTATCTCACCAACTGATCCTGTATTATCAGCCAGTACATAGCAGACCTGTCAGACTCCATGGTAGAGAGCTGTACTGTCTACTGTAGGGGAGAGGTGAATCACTGAGCACATAGCATGCTACTCCTGCTGTATTATCTCACCAACTGATCCCTGATCAGCCAGTTAGACCTGTCAGACTCCATGGTAGAGAGCTGTACTGTCTACTGTAGGGAGAGGTGAATCACTGAGCACATAGCATGCTACTCCTGCTGTATTATCTCACCAACTGATCCCTGATCAGCCAGTTAGACCTGTCAGACTCCATGGTAGAGATGTACTGTCTACTGTAGGGGAGAGGTGAATCACTGAGCACATAGCATGCTACTCCTGCTGTATTATCTCATCAACTGATCCCTGATCAGCCAGTTAGACTCATGGTAGAGAGCTGTACTGTCTACTGTAGGGGGAGGTGAATACTGAGCACATAGCTGTCAGACTCAGCAACTGGATCAGCCAGAGATGGACTGTACTACTGTAGGGGAGAGTGAATCACTGAGCACATAGCATGCTCCTCCTGCTGTATTATCTCACCAACTGATCCCTGATCAGCCAGTTAGGTCAGACTCCATGGTAGAGAGCTGTACTGTCTACTGTAGGGGGAGGTGAATCACTGGAGCACATAGCATGAGCTGTATTACATAGCATGCTACTCTGAGCTGCTTTGTGTTTGGGCTCCTAGCTTAGCCATCTCAGCAACTGATCCCCTTGAATGTATTTGATCAGCCAGTTGAATCAACTGAGGAGCTGTACTGTTCTGTCTGTCTGTCTGTCTGTCTCTCTCTTCCTGATAAAACCAAGTAAATGTTGAAATGTTATACTGTAGGTGCTACTCCTGCTGTATTATCTCAGTGGTGTAGCGGGTGTTTTAGTGGGAGTTGGGCTGGGGACCCTAGTCTGTGTTTGGGCACCTGAGCTTAGCCACTTTGTGTTTGGGCTCCCTGAGCTTTAGCCACTTTGTGTTTGGGCTCCTGAGCTTAGCCCTTTGGGAAAAGTTAATCCCCTGCCCTGGGAGCACAATTTCTGTCTGTCTGTCTGTCTCTCTCTTTCATAAACCAAGTAAATGTTGACTGCAATGTTATACCTAGGTGCTACCTTGAAATACCCTCCTCCCCTCCCTCCCCCTCCCTCCCTCCCTCCCTCCCCTCCCTCCCCCCTCCCTCCCCCCCTCCCTCCCTCCCTCCCCCATCCCTCCCTCTCCCCTCCCCCTCCCTCCCTCCCCTCCCTCCCTCCCTCCCTCCCTCCCCCCTCCCTCCCTCCCTCCCCTCCCTCCATCCCTCCCTCCCCCTCCTCCCCCTCCCCCCCCTCCCCTCCCTCCCTCCCCTCCCTCCCTCCCTCCTCCCCCTCCTCCTCCATCCCTCCCTCCCTCTCCCCCTCCCCCTCCCTCCCTCCCCCCTCCCTCCCTCCCTCCCTCCCTCCTTCCTCCCTCCCTCCCCTCCCTCCCTCCTCCCCCTCCCCCTCCCTCCCCCTCCCTCCCTCCCTCTCTCCCTCCCCTCCCTCCATCCCTCCCTCCCTCTCCCCCTCCTCCCCCCTCCCTCCCTCCCCTCCCTCTCTCTCTCCCCCCTCCCTCCATCCCTCCTCCCTCCCCTCCCTCCATCCCTCCCTCCCTCCCCCCTCCCCCTCCCCCTCCCCTCCCTCCCTCCCTCCCCTCCCTCCCTCCCTCCCTCCTCCCTCCCTCCCTCCCTCCCTCCCCCCTCCCTCCCTCCCTCCCCTCCCTCCCCCCTCCCTCCCTCCCTCCCTCCCTCCCTCCCTCCCTCCCTCCCTCCCTCCCTCCCTCCCTCCTCCCTCCCTCCCTCCCTCCCTCCCCCTCCCTCCCTCACCAGTGATGTTCCTGAGGTGTGTCCCAGTAGGTTCCACCCATCAGGCAGGTCCAGGTGTCTCAGTGCCAGGGACAGACTTTCATCAGTCTCTCACATTCCTCCAGAGGGATCTGACACTCATCGAGTAACAGCGCCCCCTCAAGGCCGTCTGGTCTCCTGCAGTGCTCACCTAGGTTGAGGATACCAGGTGAGGACAATGTTATATTCACGTGCAGCGAGCTTTAAAAAAATAAACATATTCATAGGACCAGCTTTTGTTCGACATACTCTTGACTCAATGTTCATATTTTCAACCTAGATGCTCACCAGAAACCCAGGGCCATGTCGAAGGCCAGGTCCTGGACGAAGTTGAACCTCTGCTCCGCCACCGCCACCACAGACACCGGAGATTCACCGGCGGGAGGTGGCGGGGTCGGACGGCACAGGGTGACCTGCACCGCCTCACAGCGGTCATGGGCTGGGGGACAGCGATGAAGAGAGGGAGGGAGAGTGTTAGAAATGGGGAGAGGAGAGAGACAAATGGGGAGAGGAGAGAAATATGGGGAAGAGAAATGCATGGAGGGAATAGATGAGGGAGAGATACATATGGGGAGGATAGTGTGAGATACGTTTTCTATTATTTAGGATTTCTATTTGTTTTCATTATGGAACCCCATTAGTTCCTGCCAAGGCAGCAGCTTCTCGGGTTTATTATGGATCCCCATTAGTTCCTGTCAAGGAGAGATGAGGAGAGGGAGCAGAGACATATGGAGGAAATAGATGAGGCCAAGGAGCAGCTACTCTTGCTGGGAGAACCCCATTAGTTCTACCAAATGACTCTTCCTGGGGTAAATCCCAGATGAGGCAGCCTTGCTTCTCTTCCTGGGGTTTATTATGGAAGGTAGTTCCTGTCAGGCAGCTACTCTTCCTGGGGTTTTATTATGGATCCCCATGTTATGCAAGGCAGCGCAACTTTTCTGTTATTTCTCTTTTCTTCTCTTCTGTTTATTTCCCCTATTCCTGCAGGCAGCAGCTACTCTTCCTGGGGTTTATTATGGATCCCCATTAGTTCCTGCCAGGCAGCAGCTACTCTTCCTGGGTTTTATTGGTCCCCATTGGTTCCCCTGCCAAGGCAGCAGCTACTCTTCTGGGTATATTATGGATCCCCATTAGTTCCTGTCAAGGCAGCAGCTACTCTTCACAGGGTTTATTATGGATCCCCATTAGTTCCTGTCAAGGCAGTAGCTACTCTTCCTGGGGTTTATTATGGATCCCCATTGGTTCCTGCCAAGGCGGCAGCTACTCTTCTGGGGTTTATTATGGATCCCCATTAGTTCTGTCAAGGCAAGACTGATGTGTAGATTGATGTGTAGACTGATGTGTATATTGATGTGTAGACTGATGTGTATATTGACTGGCTGTTGGCTGGGCTCCCTGCCTGTGTAGACTGATGTGTTAAACTGATGTGTATATTGACGTGTAGACTGATGTGTAGACTGATGTACACCCAAACAAGGGCATAACGTTCATCCACACTCTGTGTAGACTGATGTATAGTCAAAACTGTTATGTGTAGACTGATGAAGACTGATGAAACCCACCTCTTTAGACTGATGTATATTGATGTAGACTGATGTGTAGACTGATGTGTGAATATTTGACGCTCTGTAGACTGATGTAATGTAAATTGATGTGAAGACTGATGTGTATATTGATAGACTGATGTGTAGACTGATGTGTATATTGATGATGTAGACTGGATGTGTGTAGACTGATGTGTAGACTGATGTGTAGACTGATGTGTAGACTGATGTGTAGACTGATGTAGACTGATGTGTAGACTGATGTGTAGACTGATGTGTATATTGATGTGTAGACTGATGTGTATATTGATGTGTAGACTGATGTATAGACTGATGTGTATATTGATGTGTAGACTGATGTATAGACTGATGTGTATATTGATGTGTAGACTGATGTAGACTGATGTGAAGACTGATGTGTAGACTGATGTGTATATTGATGTGTAGACTGATGTGTAGACTGATGTGTAGACTGATGTGTATATTGATGTGTAGACTGATGTGAAGACTGATGTGTATATTGATGTGTAGACTGATGTGTAGACTGATGTGTATATTGATGTGTAGATTGATGTATAGACTGATGTGTAGACTGATGTGTATATTGATGTATAGTATATGGATGTGTATATTGATGTGTAGACTGATGTGTATATTGATGTATAGACTGATGTGTATATTGAAGACTGATGTGTAGACTGATGTGTATATTGATGTGTAGACTGATGTGTAGACTGATGTGTAGACTGATGTGTATATTGATGTGTAGACTGATGTGAATTGACTGATGTGTATATTGATGTGTAGATTGATGTGTAGACTGATGTGTATATTGATGTGTAGATTGATGTATAGACTGATGTGTAGACTGATGTGTATATTGATGTATAGACTGATGTGTAGATTGATGTGTAGACTGATGTGTATATTGATGTATAGACTGATGTGTAGACTGATGTGTAGACTGATGTGTATATTGATGTGTAGACTGATGTGTAGATTGATGTGTAGACTGATGTGTATATTGATGTGTAGACTGATGTGTATATTGATGTGTAGACTGATGTGTAGACTGATGTGTATATTGACTGATGTGTAGACTGATGTGTTTATATTGATGTGTAGACTGATGTGTATATTGATGTGTAGACTGATGTGTAGACTGATGTGTATATTGATGTGTAGACTGATGTGTATATTGATGTGTAGACTGATGTGTAGACTGATGTGTAGACTGATGTTTTTAATCTGATTTTACTGATTTGCATCAGTTATTTGATGTGGAATAGAGTTCCATGTACTGATCATGTCTCTGATGTAGTACTGTGGAATAGAGTTCCATGTGTATATTGATGTCTCTATGTAGTACTGGTAATAGAGTTCCATGTAGTGATGTCTCTATGTAGTACTGTGTGAATTGATGTTCCATGTAGTCATGTCTCTATGTGTAGTACTGATGGAATAGAGTTCCATGTAGTCATGTCTCTATTGATAGTACTGTGGAGATAGAGTTCCATGTAGTCATGGCTCTATGTAGTACTGTAGAATTGAGTACTGATGTAGTCATGTCTATATTGATGTGTGAACTGTGGAATGATGAGTATCCATGTAGTGCATGTCTCTGTAGTACTGTAGAATGTGAAGAGTTCCATGTATAGTCATGTCCTAGACTGATGTGTATATTGAGTAACTGTGGAATATTGATGTGAACTGATGTAGTATATTGGCTCTATGTAGTGCTGTGGAATAGAGTTCCATGTAAGACATGGTATATTGATGTAGTACTGTGGAATAGAGTTCCATGTAGTGATGTCTCTATGTAGTACTGTAGAATAGAGTTCCATGTAGTCGTGTGTCTCTATGTAGTACTGTGGAATAGAGTTCCATGTAGTCATGGCTCTATGTAGTACTGTGGAATAGAGTTCCATGTAGTCATGATGTGTATATGTGTGTAGACTGATGTGAATTGAGTTCCATGTAGTCATGGCTCTATGTAGTACTGTGGAATAGAGTGATTCCATGTAGTCATGGCTCTATGTAGTACTGTGGAATAGAGTTCCATGTAGTGATGTTTTTTAATCTGATGTAGTTACTGTGGAATAGAGTTCCATGTAGTCATGTCTCTATGTAGTACTGTGGAATAGAGTTCCATGTAGTCATGGCTCTATGTAGTACTGTGGAATAGAGTTCCATGTAGTCATGTCTCTATGTAGTACTGTGGAATAGAGTTCCATGTAGTCATGTCTCTATGTAGTACTGTGGAATAGAGTTCCATGTAGTCATGGCTCTGTAGTACTGTGGAATAGAGTTCCATGTAGTCATGGCTCTATGTAGTACTGTGGAATAGAGTTCCATGTAGTCATGGCTCTATGTAGTACTGTGGAATAGAGTTCCATGTAGTCATGTCTCTATGTAGTACTGGAATAGAGTTCCATGTATCATGGCTCTATGTAGTACTGTGGAATAGAGTCCATGTAGTCATGGCTCTATGTAGTACTGTGGAATAGAGTTCACGTAGTCATGTCTCTATGTAGTACTGTGGAATAGAGTTCCATGTAGTCATGTCTCTGTCAGAACAGAGTACTGTGGAATAGAGTTCCATGTAGTCATGGCTCATGTAGTACTGTGGAACAGAGTTCCATGTAGTCATGTCTCTATGTAGTACTGTGGAATAGAGTTCCATGTAGTCATGGCTCTATGTAGTACTGTGGAATAGAGTTCCATGTAGTCATGGCTCTATGTAGTACTGTGGAATAGAGTTCCATGTAGTCATGGCTCTATGTAGTACTGTGGAATAGAGTTCCATGTAGTCATGGCTCTATGTAGCACTGTGGAATAGAGTTCCATGTAGTCATGGCTCCATGTAGTACTGTGGAATAGAGTTCCATATAGTCATGGCTCTATGTAGTACTGTGGAAGTTCCATGTAGTCATCCATGTAGTCATGTAGTCATGGCTCTATGTAGTACTGTGGAATAGAGTTCATGTAGTCATGCTCTCTATGTAGTACTGTGGAATAGAGTTCCATGTAGTCATGGCTCTGTGTAGTACTGTGGAATAGAGTTCCATGTAGTTATGGCTCTATGTAGTACTGTGGAATAGAGTTCCATGTAGTCATGGCTCTGTGTAGTACTGTGGAATAGAGTTCCATGTAGGCATGGCTCTATGTAGTACTGTGGAATAGAGTTCCATGTAGTCATGGCTCTATGTGCTGTGGAATAGAGTTCCATGTAGTCATGAGCTCTATGTAGTACTGTGGAATAGAGTTCCATGTAGTCATGGCTCTATGTAGTACTGTGGAATAGAGTTCCATGTAGTCATGGCTCTATGTAGTACTGTGGAATAGAGTTCCATGTAGTCATGACTCTATGTAGTACTGTGGAATAGAGTTCCATGTAGTCATGGCTCTGTAGTACTGTGGAATAGAGTTCCATGTAGTCATGTCTCTATGTAGTACTGTGGAATAGAGTTCCATGTAGTCATGGCTCTATGTAGTACTGTGAATAGAGTTCCATCTAGTCATGGCTCTGTAGTACTGTGGAATAGGTTCCATGTAGTCATGGCTCTATGTAGTACTGTGGAATAGAGTTCCATGTAGTCATGTCTCTATGTAGTACTGTGGAATAGAGTTCCATGTAGTCATGTCTCTATGTAGTACTGTGGAATAGAGTTCCATGTAGTCATGGCTCTATGTAGTACTGTGAAACAGAGTTCCATGTAGTCATGGCTCTATGTAGTACTGTGGAATAGAGTTCCATGTAGTCATGGCTCTATGTAGTACTGTGGAATAGAGTTCCATGTAGTCATGGCTCTATGTAGTACTGTGGAATAGAGTTCCATATAGTCATGGCTCTATGTAGTACTGTGGAATAGAGTTCCATGTAGTCATGGCTCTATGTAGTACTGTGGAATAGAGTTCCATGTAGTCATGGCTCTATGTAGTACTGTGGAATAGAGTTCCATATAGTCATGGCTCTATGTAGTACTGTGGAATTGAGTCATGGCTCAGTTCTGTGGTAGTCATGTAGTCATGGCTCTATGTAGTACTGTGGAATAGAGTTCCATGTAGTCATGGCTCTATGTAGTACTGTGAATAGAGTTCCATGTAGTCATGGCTCTATGTAGTACTGTGGAATAGAGTTCCATGTAGTTATGGCTCTATGTAGTACTGTGGAATAGAGTTCCATGTAGTCATGGCTCTATGTAGTACTGTGGAATAGAGTTCCATGTAGTCATGGCTCTATGTACTGTGGAATAGAGTTCCATGTAGTCATGGCTCTATGTTGTACTGTGCGCCTCCCATAGTCTGTTCTGGACTTGGGGACTGTGAAGAGACTCTGGTGGCATGTCTTGTGGGGCATGCATGAATGTCCGAGCTGTGTGCTAATAGTTTAAACAGACAGCCTCGGCGCATTCAGCTTGTCAACACTCTTACAAAAACAAGTAGTGATGAAGTCAATCTCCCCTCCCACTTTCAGCCAGGGAGAGATTGACTTGACTTTAAGGGCCAGCCAGGAGAGATTGACTTTAAGGGCCAGCCAGGAGAGATTGACTTTAAGGGCCAGCCATGCTGCCCTGTTCAGAACCAACTGTAATGTTCTACTTCCCTTTTTGTGGCACCTGACCACACAACTGAACAGTCGTCCAGGTGTGACAGAACTGTCTAGGCCCCTTACATGTCATGCCTACATTTGCTGATCTGGCCAATGGAAAAACATCATCATTGGGTTTTATGATGAATGAGCCATCTGATTAAATTAATGAGGAAGCTGAGCCTTTTTGCCAAACATTTCATTGAAGCTCCAAAGCTTTTTAATATCATTCTTTGTCATGTTTCTTTGTTTCATAGTGTAGTTTCTTCTTCTTTTTATTTTGTTTAGTCACATGATTTCTTCATACGTTTGTCAGTCTGTTGGGCAGCTGTTAGTCATGAACTGTGCTTGTTTCTCCAGCCATCAGTTCTCAGTCTGTTTCTCTGATGTAGTCATGAACTGTGCTTGTTTCTACAGCCATCAGTTCTCAGTCTGTTTCTCTGATGAAGCCATGAACTGTGCTTGTTTCTCCAGCCATCAGTTCTCAGTCTGTTTCTCTGTATAGCCATGAACTGTGCTTGTTTCTCCAGCCATCAGTTCTCAGTCTGTTTCTCTGGTATAGTCATGAACTGTGCTTGTTTCTCCAGCCATCAGTTCTCAGTCTGTTTCTCTGATGTAGTCATGAACTGTGCTAGTTTCTCCATGTTTCTCTGATGTAGTCATGAACTGTGCTTGTTACTCAGCAATCAGTTCTCAGTCTGTTTCTCTGATGTAGTCATGAACTGTGCTTGTTTCTCCAGCCATCAGTTCTCAGTCTGTTTCTCTGATGTAGTCATGAACTGTGCTTGTTTCTCCAGCCATCAGTTCTCAGTCTGTTTCTCTGGTATAGTCATGAACTGTGCTTGTTTCTCCAGCCATCAGTTCTCAGTCTGTTTCTCTGATGTAGTCATGAACTGTGCTTGTTTCTCCAGCCATCAGTTCTCAGTCTGTTTCTCTGATGTAGTCATGAACTGTGCTTGTTTCTCCAGCCATCAGTTCTCAGTCTGTTTCTCTGGTATAGTCATGAACTGTGCTTGTTTCTCCAGCCATCAGTTCTCAGTCTGTTTCTCTGGTATAGTCATGAACTGTGCTAGTTTCTCCAGCCATCAGTTCTCAGTCTGTTTCTCTGGTATATGTACATGTTGCTGTATGTGTCTGTTGACCAATCAGCTGTGATTAATCAAGTTTATTTAAAGTCTTACCGGGACAGAGGGTGTGCAGAGTGTCATGGCCGCTCCACAAGGCACTGGTCAGGTGACTCTGGGAGGAGCCAGAGAACAACAGGAAGTACTCCTCACCCTCCTCATCCTCAGTCTGCTCTTCATCACATAGCTGTACTGTTATCACAACCTTACCCTGCAGAGAAGGAGAGGAGGGGTTAAAGGTTACCTTACCCTACAGAGAAGGAGAGGAGGGGTTAAGGTTACCTTACCCTGCAGAGAAGGAGAGGAGGGGTTAAAGGTTACCTTACCCTGCAGAGAAGGAGAGGAAGGGTTAAAGGTTACCTTACCCTGCAGAGAAGGAGAGGAAGGGTTAAAGGTTACCTTACCCTACAGAGAAGGAGAGGAGGGGTTAAAGGTCACCTTACCCTGCAGAGAAGGAGAGGAGGGGTTAAAGGTTACCTTACCCTGCAGAGAAGGAGAGGAGGGGTTAAAGGTTACCTTACCCTACAGAGAAGGAGAGGAGGGGTTAAGGTTACCTTACCCTACAGAGAAGGAGAGGAGGGGTTAAAGGTTACCTTACCCTGCAGAGAAGGAGAGGAGGGGTTAAGGTTACCTTACCCTGCAGAGAAGGAGAGGAGGGGTAAAGGTTACCTTACCCTGCAGAGAAGGAGAGGAGGGGTTAAGGTTACCTTACCCTACAGAGAAGGAGAGGAGGGGTTAAAGGTTACCTTACCCTACAGAGAAGGAGAGGAGGGGTTAAAGGTTACCTTACCCTACAGAGAAGGAGAGGAGGGGTTAAAGGTTACCTTACCCTACAGAGAAGGAGAGGAGGGGTTAAAGGTTACCTTACCCTACAGAGAAGGAGAGGAGGGGTTAAGGTTACCTTACCCTACAGAGAAGGAGAGGAGGGGTTAAAGGTTACCTTACCCTACAGAGAAGGAGAGGAGGGGTTAAAGGTTACCTTACCCTACAGAGAAGGAGAGGAGGGGTTTAGGTTACCTTACCCTACAGAGAAGGAGAGGAGGGGTTAAAGGTTACCTTACCCTGCAGAGAAGGAGAGGAGGGGTTAAGGTTACCTTACCCTACAGAGAAGGAGAGGAGGGGTTAAAGGTTACCTTACCCTACAGAGAAGGAGAGGAGGGGTTAAAGGTTACCTTACCCTACAGAGAAGGAGAGGAGGGGTTAAGGTTACCTTACCCTACAGAGAAGGAGAGGAGGGGTTAAAGGTTACCTTACCCTACAGAGAAGGAGAGGAGGGGTTAAAGGTTACCTTACCCTGCAGAGAAGGAGAGGAGGGGTTAAAGGTTACCTTACCCTACAGAGAAGGAGAGGAGGGGTTAAAGGTTACCTTACCCTACAGAGAAGGAGAGGAGGGGTTAAAGGTTACCTTACCCTACAGAGGAGAGGAGGGGTTAAAGGTTACCTTACCCTGCAGAGAAGGAGAGGAGGGGTTAAGGTTACCTTACCCTACAGAGAAGGAGAGGAGGGGTTAAAGGTTACCTTACCCTACAGAGAAGGAGAGGAGGGGTTAAAGGTTACCTTACCCTACAGAGAAGGAGAGGAGGGGTTAAAGGTTACCTTACCCTACAGAGAAGGAGAGGAGGGGTTAAAGGTTACCTTACCCTACAGAGAAGGAGAGGAGGGGTTAAGGTTACCTTACCCTACAGAGAAGGAGAGGAGGGGTTAAAGGTTACCTTACCCTGCAGAGAAGGAGAGGAGGGGTTAAAGGTTACCTTACCCTACAGAGAAGGAGAGGAGGGGTTAAAGGTTACCTTACCCTACAGAGAAGGAGAGGAGGGGTTAAAGGTTACCTTACCCTACAGAGAAGGAGAGGAGGGGTTAAAGGTTACCTTACCCTGCAGAGAAGGAGAGGAGGGGTTAAAGGTTACCTTACCCTACAGAGAAGGAGAGGAGGGGTTAAAGGTTACCTTACCCTACAGAGAAGGAGAGGAGGGGTTTAGGTTACCTTACCCTACAGAGAAGGAGAGGAGAAGTTAAAGAGTTTACCTTACCCTGCAGAAAGAGAGAGGAAGGGAGAGGGGCTAAAGGTTACCTTACCTACAGAGAAGGAGAGGAGGGGTTAAGGTTACCTTACCCTACAGAGAAGGAGAGGAGGGGTTAGATTTGCATACCCCTACAGAGAGAAAGGAAGGGAGGGGCTAAAGTTTACCTTACCCTACAGAGAAGGAGAGGAGGGGTTAAAGTTTACCTTACTCTACAGAAGGAGAGGAGGGTTAAAGGTTGCCTTACCCTACAGAGAAGGAGAGGAGGGTTAAAGGTTACCTTACCCTACAGAAGGAGAGGAGGGTTTAGAGTTACCTTACCCTACAGAAGGAGAGGAGGGTTAAAGGTACCTAAATTGCAGAAATGCCATTGAGATTTCACAGTTGGTGTTTGTACGTTTTCCACTAAACTGAGAGGTGACTGTTTAGGTGACAGAAAATGCCCTCCTGAGTGCTGTGATTAGATTTGTCATTTATTAGGATATATTTTAGCCTCCATTAGAAAAACAGCAAAAGCAAAGTAAGGTACAAACACAAACAAAGATCCTCTTACCTATTATACATATTATGAGTTAAATCCCCCACCTCCTCCCCTCCACCCCACATATTCATTTTAAATACAACATAACATTATGAGTTAAAATCCCCCACCTCCTCCCCACTCCACCCCACATATTCATTTAAATACAACATAACATTATGAGTTAAATCCCCCACCTCCTCCCCACTCCACCACATATTCATTTAAATACAACATAACATTATGAGTTAAATCCCCACCTCCTCCCCACTCCACCCACATATTCATTTAAATACAACATAACATTATGAGTTAAAATCCCCCACCTCCCCCACCTCCCACCCACATATTCATTTAAATACAACATAACATTATGAGTTAAATCCCCACCTCCCCCCACTCCACCCACATATTCATTTAAATACAACATAACATTATGAGTTAAATCCCCCACCTCCTCCCCACTCCACCCACATATTCATTTAAATACAACATAATAACCTAAACTCAGCAAAATAATAAATGTCCTTTCAATGTCAACTGCGTTTATTTTCAGCAAATTTAAATATATATGTAAATATTTTGTATGAATGTAAAAAAATTCAACTGAGACATAAATTGAACTGAAGTTCCACAGACATGTGACTAACAGAAATGGAATAATGTGTCCCTGAACAAGGGGGGGTCAAATCAAAAGTAACAGTCAGTATCTGGTGTGGCCACCAGCTGCATAAGTACTGCAGTGCATCTCCTCCTCATGGACTGCACCAGATTTGCCAGTTCTTGCTGTGAGATGTTACCCTGCTCTTCCACCAAGGCACCTGCAAGTTCCCCGGACATTTCTTGGGGGAATGGCCTAGCCCTCACCCTCCGATCCAACAGGTCTCAGACATCTGTGGGGGAATGGCCCTAGCCCTCAACTAACAGGTCTCAGACGTGCTCAATGGGATTGAGATCCGGGTTCTTCGCTGGCCCTGGCAGAACACTGACATTCCTGTCTTGCAGGAAATCACGCACAGAACGAACAGTATGGCTGGTGGCATTGTCATGATGGAGGGTCATGTCAGTATGAGCCTGCAGGAAGGGTACTACATGAGTTTGTGCCCATAGGCGACATTGTTACTGGTGATGACTGGTGAGGACCTGCCTTACAACAGGCCTACAAGCCCTCAGTCCAGCCTCTCTCATTATATTGCGGACGGTCTGAGCAATGATGGAGGGATTGTGCGTTGCTGGTGTATCTCGGGCAGTTGTTGCCATCCTGTACCTGTCCTGCAGGTGTGATGTTGCACGTGGTCTGCCACTGCGAGTGACGATCATCTGTCCGTCCTGTCTCCGTGTAGCGCTGTCTTAGGCATCTCACAGTACAGACATTGCAATTTATTGCCTGGCCACATCTGCAGTCCTCATGCCTCCTTGCAGCATGCCTAAGGCACGTTCACACAGATGAGCAGAGAGCCTGGGCATTTTCTTTTGGTGTTTTCAGAGTCAGTAGAAAGGCCTCTTTAGTGTCCTAAGTTTTCATAACTGTGACCTTAATTGCCTACCGTCTGTAAGCTGTTAGTGTCTTAATGACCGTTCCACAGGTGCATGTTCATTAATTGTTTATGGTTCATGGAACAAGCATTTGAAACAGTGTTTAAACATTTTATAATGAAGATCTGTAAAGTTATTTGGATTTTTTTTACGAATTGTCTTTGAAAGACAGAGTCCTGAAAACAGGATGTATATTTTTTGCTGCCGCCTCATCGGCCGTACGACTGCCCCATTAACCTCCAGCCTGAAGCTCCTCTACCCAGTAGCCGGGTGTTTAACCTCTCTCTTCCCGAGCAAGAGGCTATGGAGAGGTACATCCAGGACTCTCTGGCTGCAGGACTTATCCTCTTCCTCCCTGGTGGAGGCTGGGTTTTTCTTTGAGAAGAAGAAGGACGGGTCATTGAGGCCGTGCAGAGACTTCAGTGGGCTGAATAACATCACTGTTTAGAACAAGTACCCCTTGCCACTCATCAGTTCTGCTTTACCCCCTCCATGGTGCCACGGTTACCAAACTGGACCTCCGGAACCACCTTGTCCGCATAAGAGAGGGGACGAGTGGAAGACTCTGTTCAACACACCACTGGGTCACTTTGAGTATTTGGTCTTTTGGTCTTACTAACGGCCCTGCTGTTCTCCAGAACCGAGTCGTTATCGTGCTGAGGGATGTGATTGGACGCTTCGTTTAGTGTATTTTGATGACATCCTGATTGTTTTCCAGGACCCTGAGGCTGTTGGAGAATAGGCTTTTTATTAAAGCTGAAACATGTGAGTTCCGTGCTGCCATAGCAGACCCTATTCACACTACTAATACACTACAGCCACCCCAGACCCTATTCACACGACAGCCACCCCAGACCATATTCACACTACTAATATACTACAGCCACCCCAGACCCTATTCACACACTACTAATATACTACACTGCTACATTACTGGACCCTATTCACACACTAATATACTGCAGCCACCCCAGACCCTATTCACTGCTAATATACTACAGCCACCCCATACCCTATTCACTACAGCCACCCCAGACCTATTCTACTACTAATATGCTACAATACTTGGACCCTTTTCACACTACAATACCCCAGACCCTATTCACACACTACTAATATACTACAGCCACCCCAGACCCTATTCACACTACAGACACTGGACCCTATTCACACTACAGCCACCCCAGACCTATTCACACTACTATTATACTACAGCCACCCCAGACCTATTCACACACTATAATATACTACAGCCACCCCAGACCTATTCACACACTGCAGCCACTGACCCTATTCACACTGCTATTATACTGCAGCCACCCCAGACCCTATTCACACTGCAATACCCCAGACCCTATTCACACACTGCAATACCCCAGACCCTGTTCACACACTACTAATATACGACACCCACCCCAGACCCATTCACTACAGCCACCCCAGACCTATTCACACTACTAATATGCTACATGCCCCAGACCCTGTTCACTACAGCCACCCAGACCCTATTCACACTACTAATATACTACAGCCACCCCAGACCTATTCACACACTACAGCCACCCCAGACCCTAGTCACACACCTACACCCACCCCCAGACCCTATTCACACACTACAGACACCCAGACCTATTCACACTACAGCCACCCCAGACCTATTCACACTCTACAACCACCCAGACCCTATTCACACACTACAGCCACCCCAGACCCTATTCACACTACAGCCACCCCAGACCCTATTCACACACTACAGCTACCCCAGACTACATATACAGACTCCTATTCACTGCAATACCCAGACCCTATTCACACTATTACTCATGCAATACCCCAGACCCTATTCACACACTACAGCCACCCCAGACCTATTCACACACACTACAGCCACCCCAGACCCTATTCACACACGACAGCCACCCCAGACCTATTCACACTGCTAATATGCTATAATATGCTACAGCCACCCCAGACCCTATTCACACTATAGCCACCCCAGACCCTATTCACACACTACAGCCACCCCTGGTCCTATTCACACACTACTATTATACTACAGCCAACCCCAGACCTATTCACACGCTGCTAATATACAGCCACCCCAGACCTATTCACACACTGCAGCCACCCCAGACCTATTCACACTACAGCCACCCAGACCCTATTCACACACTACTAATATACTACATGCAAAGTCACCCCAGACCCTATTCACACACTACTAATATACTACAGCCACCCCAGACCCTATTCACGACAGCCACCCCAGACCATACCCCAGACCCTATTCACACACTACAGCCACCCCAGACCCTATTCACACTACAGCCACCCCAGACCATATTCACTCAGCCACCCCAGACCCTATTCACACACTATAGATACACACTACAGCCACCCCAGACCCTATTCACACACTACTAATATACTACAGCCACCCCAGACCCTATTCACACTACCCCAGACCCTATTTACTACAGCCACCCCAGACCCTATTCACTACTAATATACTACAGCCACCCCAGACCCTATTCACACACTACAGCCACCCCAGACCCTATTCACACACTACAGACACCCCAGACCCTATTCACACACTACAGCCACCCCCAGACCCTATTCACTGCAGCCACCCCAGACCTATTTCTGCAGCCACCCCAGACCCTATTCACACACATGACAGCCACCCCAGACCCTATTCACACACTACAGACCATATTCACACAGCCACCCCAGACCCTATTCACACACGACAGCCACCCCAGACCCTATTCACACGACAGCCACCCCAGACCCTATTCACACTACAGCCACCCCAGACCCTATTCACACACTACCCCAGACTCTATTCACACACACAGCCACCCCAGACCTATTCACACACTACTAATAGCTACAGCCACCCCAGACCTATTCACTACAGATTCTACAGCCACGCCAGACCCTAGTCACACACTACAGTCACCCCAGACCCTATTCACACTACTAATATACTACCCAGACCATATTCTACAGCCACCCAGACCTATTCACACTACCTAGACCCTATTCACAACGACAGCCACCCCAGACCATATTCACACTGCAATACCCCAGACCTATTCACCTAATTCACTAATATACTACAGCCACCCCAGACCCTATTCACACGACAGCCACCCCAGACCATTATTCACACTATAATATACTGCTAATATACTACTGCCTTGGACCCTATTCACACCACGACAATACCCCAGACCCTATTCACTACAGCCACCCAGACCCTGTTCTGCACTGCTAATACTACAGCCACCCCAGACCCTATTCACACACTGCTATTACTACAATACCCCCGGACCTATTCACACTGCTAATACCTGCAATACCCCAGACCTATTCACACTGCAATACCTCAGACCCTATTCACACACTGCTAATGCACTACAGCCACCCCAGACCCTATTCACACACTACTAATACACTACAGCCACCCCAGACCCTATTCACACACTACAGCCACCCCAGACCCTATTCACACACTACTAATATACTACAGCCACCCCAGACCCTATTCACACACTACAGCCACCCCAGACCCTATTCACACACTACTAATACACTACAGCCACCCCAGACCCTATTCACACACTACAGCCACCCCAGACCCTATTCACACACTACAGCCACCCCAGACCCTATTCACACACTACTAATACACTACAGCCACCCCAGACCCTATTCACACACTACTAATACACTACAGCCACCCCAGACCCTATTCACACACTACAGCCACCCCAGACCCTATTCACACACTACTAATACACTACAGCCACCCCAGACCCTATTCACACACTACAGCCACCCCAGACCCTATTCACACACTACAGCCACCCCAGACCCTATTCACACTACTAATACACTACAGCCACCCCAGACCCTATTCACACACTACAGCCACCCCAGACCCTATTCACACACTACTAATACACTACAGCCACCCCAGACCCTATTCACACACTACTAATACACTACAGCCACCCCAGACCCTATTCACACACTACTAATACACTACAGCCACCCCAGACCCTATTCACACACTACAGCCACCCCAGACCCTATTCACACACTACTAATATACTACAGCCACCCCAGACCCTATTCACACACACTACAGCCACCCCAGACCCTATTCACACACTACTAATACACTACAGCCACCCCAGACCCTATTCACACACTACAGCCACCCCAGACCCTATTCACACACTACTAATACACTACAGCCACCCCAGACCCTATTCACACACTACTAATACACTACAGCCACCCCAGACCCTATTCACACTACTAATACACTACAGCCACCCCAGACCCTATTCACACACTACTAATACACTACAGCCACCCCAGACCCTATTCACACACTACTAATACACTACAGCCACCCCAGACCCTATTCACACACTACAGCCACCCCAGACCCTATTCACACACTACAGCCACCCCAGACCCTATTCACACACTACAGCCACCCCAGACCCTATTCACACACTACACCCACCCCAGACCCTATTCACACACTACAGCCACCCCAGACCCTATTCACACACTACAGCCACCCCAGACCCTATTCACACACTACACCCACCCCAGACCCTATTCACACTACTAATATACTACAGCCACCCCAGACCCTATTCACACTACATACTACAGCCACCCCAGACCCTATTCACACACTACAGCCACCCCAGACCCTATTCACACACTACAGCCACCCCAGACCCTATTCACACACTACTAATACACTACAGCCACCCCAGACCCTATTCACACTACTAATATACTACAGCCACCCCAGACCCTATTCACACACTACAGCCACCCCAGACCCTATTCACACTACTAATATACTACAGCCACCCCAGACCCTATTCACACACTACAGCCACCCCAGACCCTATTCACACTACTAATACACTACAGCCACCCCAGACCCTATTCACACACTACTAATACACTACAGCCACCCCAGACCCTATTCACACACTACTAATATACTACAGCCACCCCAGACCCTATTCACACACTACTAATACTACAGCCACCCCAGACCCTATTCACACACTACAGCCACCCCAGACCCTATTCACACACTACTAATACACTACAGCCACCCCAGACCCTATTCACACTACATACAGCCACCCCAGACCCTATTCACACACTACTAATACACTACAGCCACCCCAGACCCTATTCACACACTACAGCCACCCCAGACCCTATTCACACACTACTAATATACTACAGCCACCCCAGACCCTATTCACACACTACTAATACACTACAGCCACCCCAGACCCTATTCACACACTACTAATACACTACAGCCACCCCAGACCCTATTCACACACTACTAATACACTACAGCCACCCCAGACCCTATTCACACTACTAATACACTACAGCCACCCCAGACCCTATTCACACACTACAGCCACCCCAGACCCTATTCACACTACAGCCACCCCAGACCCTATTCACACACTACAGCCACCCCAGACCCTATTCACACACTACAGCCACCCCAGACCCTATTCACACACTACAGCCACCCCAGACCCTATTCACACACTACAGCCACCCCAGACCCTATTCACACACTACAGCCACCCCAGACCCTATTCACACTACTAATATACTACAGCCACCCCAGACCCTATTCACACTACATGCCACCCCAGACCCTATTCACACTACAGCCACCCAGACCCTATTCACACTACAGCCACCCCAGACCCTATTCACACACTACAGCCACCCCAGACCCTATTCACACTACTAATATACTACAGCCACCCCAGACCCTATTCACACACTACAGCCACCCCAGACCCTATTCACACACTTCTAATACACTACAGCCACCCCAGACCCTATTCACACACTACAGCCACCCCAGACCCTATTCACACTACTAATATACTACAGCCACCCCAGACCCTATTCACACACTACAGCCACCCCAGACCCTATTCACACTACTAATACACTACAGCCACCCCAGACCCTATTCACACACTACAGCCACCCCAGACCCTATTCACACTACTAATACACTACAGCCACCCCAGATCCTATTCACACTACTAATACACTACACCCACCCCAGACCCTATTCACCACACTACAGCCACCCCAGACCCTATTCACTACTAATACACTACAGCCACCCCAGACCCTATTCACACTACTAATATACTACAGCCACCCCAGACCCTATTCACACACTACA
>NW_026289907.1:0-2574 GCF_023373465.1 Oncorhynchus keta
TGGTCTGGGTCTGGTCTATAGGTCTGGTCTGTAGGTGGTCCTGGTCTGTAGGTCCTGGTCTATAGGTCCTGGTCTGGTCTGTGGGTCCTGGTCTATAGGTCCTGGTCTATAGGTCCTGGTCTGGTCTGTAGGTCCTGGTCTATAGGTCCTGGTCTGTAGGTCCTGGTCTATAGGTCCTGGTCTGGTCTAGGTCTAGGTCCTGGTCTATAGGTCCTGGTCTGTAGGTCCTGGTCTATAGGTGCTGGTCTATAGGTCCTGGTCTATAGGTCCTGGTCTGTAGGTCCTGGTCTATAGGTCCTGGTCTATAGGTCCTGGTCTGGTCTAGGTCCTGGTCTGTAGGTCCTGGTCTGTAGGTCCTGGTCTATAGGTCCTGGTCTGGTCTGTAGGTCCTGGTCTGTAGGTCCTGGTCTATAGGTCCTGGTCTGTAGGTCCTGGTCTATAGGTCCTGGTCTGTAGGTCCTGGTCTATAGGTCCTGGTCTATAGGTCCTGGTCTGTAGGTCCTGGTCTATAGGTCCTGGTCTATAGGTCCTGGTCTGTAGGTCCTGGTCTGTAGGTCCTGGTCTATAGGTGCTGGTCTATAGGTCCTGGTCTATAGGTCCTGATCTATAGGTCCTGGTCTATAGGGTCCTGGTCTATAGGTCCTGGTCTATAGGTCCTGGTCTGTAGGTCCTGGTCTGTAGGTCCTGGTCTATAGGTCCTGGTCTGTAGGTCCTGGTCTGTAGGTCCTGGTCTATAGGTCCTGGTCTGGTCTATAGGTCCTAGTCTGGTCTATAGGTCCTGGTCTATAGGTCCTGGTCTATGGTCCTGGTCTGGTCTATAGGTCCTGGTCTATAGGTCCTGGTCTGGTCTATAGGTCCTGGTCTATAGGTCCTGGTCTATAGGTCCTGGTCTGTAGGTCCTGGTCTATAGGTCCTGGTCTGTAGGCCCTGGTCTATAGGTCCTGGTCCATAGGTCCTGGTCTGGTCTATAGGTCCTGGTCTATAGGTCCTGGTCTGTAGGTCCTGGTCTATAGGTCCTGGTCTGTAGGTCCTGGTCTATAGGTCCTGGTCTGTAGGTCCTGGTCTATAGGTCCTGGTCTATAGGTCCTGATCTATAGGTCCTGGTCTATAGGTCCTGGTCTGGTCTGTAGGTCCTGGTCTATAGGTCCTGGATCTATAGGTCCTGGTCTATAGGTCCTGGTCTGGTCTGTAGGTCCTGGTCTATAGGTCCTGGTCTATAGGTCCTGGTCTATAGGTCCTGGTCTGTAGGTCCTGGTCTATAGGTCCTGGTCTATAGGTCCTGGTCTATAGGTCCTGGTCTATAGGTCCTGGTCTGTTCTATAGGTCCTGGTCTATAGGTCCTGGTCTATAGGTCCTGGTCTGTAGGTCCTGGTCTGTAGGTCCTGGTCTATAGGTCCTGGTCTGTAGGTCCTGGTCTGTAGGTCCTGGTCTATAGGTCCTGGTCTGGTCTATAGGTCCTGGTCTGGGTCCTATAGGTCCTGGTCTATAGGTCCTGGTCTATAGGTCCTGGTCTGGTCTATAGGTCCTGGTCTATAGGTCCTGGTCTGTAGGTCCTGGTCTATAGGTCCTGGTCTATAGGTCCTGGTCTGTAGGTCCTGGTCTATAGGTCCTGGTCTGTAGGCCCTGGTCTATAGGTCCTGGTCTATAGGTCCTGGTCTGGTCTATAGGTCCTGGTCTATAGGTCCTGGTCTGTAGGTCCTGGTCTATAGGTCCTGGTCTGTAGGTCCTGGTCTATAGGTCCTGGTCTGTAGGTCCTGGTCTATAGGTCCTGGTCTATAGGTCCTGATCTATAGGTCCTGGTCTATAGGTCCTGGTCTGGTCTGTAGGTCCTGGTCTATAGGTCCTGGTCTATAGGTCCTGGTGCTATAGGTCCTGGTCTGGTCTGTAGGTCCTGGCCTATAGGTCCTGGTCTATAGGTCCTGGTCTATAGGTCCTGGTCTGTAGGTCCTGGTCTAGTAGGTCCTGGTCTATAGGTCCTGGTCTAGAGGTCCTGGTCTGTAGGTCCTGGTCTGATAGGTCCTGGTCTATAGGTCCTGGTCTATAGGTCCTGGTCTGTAGGTCCTGGTCTGTAGGTCCTGGTCTATAGGTCCTGGTCTGTAGGTCCTGGTCTGTAGGTCCTGGTCTATAGGTCCTGGTCTGGTCTATAGGTCCTGGTCTGGTCTATAGGACCTGGTCTATAGGTCCTGGTCTGGTAGGTCCTGGTCTGGTCTATAGGTCCTGGTCTGTAGGTCCTGGTCTGGTCTGTAGGTCCTGGCCTATAGGTCCTGGTCTGTGGTGGTCCTGGTCTGTAGGTCCTGGTCTATAGGTCCTGGGTCTGTAGGCCCTAGGTCCATAGGTCCTGGCCCAGTAGGTCCTGGTCTGGCCTATAGGTCCTGGCTCATATAGGTAGTCCCTGGTCTGTAGGTCCCTGGTCTGGTCTATAGGTCCTGGTCTGTAGGTCCTGGTCTGGTCTATAGGCCCTGGTCTGGCCCATGTGGGTCCTGGGCCTTGGCTCCAGGTCCTGGCCCAGGTCCTGGCCCCATGTCCTGGTCCTGGTCTATAGGTCCTGGTCTATAGGTCCTGGTCTATAGGTCC